>NC_058382.1:39961305-40261305 GCF_018350175.1 Felis catus
TAAACAGAAAACTAGACTTATAGTAAATATATCTGCAATACAGTTTGAAGAAAAAACATAAAATGAACCTTCAAATCACCCTCTCATCTCAATTTGGAGGAAGAAAGCTAAAATGTACAGAACAATGCTAACAGGATGAGCTTATGAAAAGTCATCCAGAAATGCTAGAATATTTGCTGGATAAAAGATGAAGAAATGTCTCTTCATCTATACTAAGTTAACAGACAGTACCATGTTTTCCTGTGTCTCTGGGCTGTGTCAAGATATGGTCAGTAACAGCCAGCACTGTGAGCCATAAAATCAGGAAGAAATCAGCCATGTGGGCATAAGAACAGATCAGAAAAATAACATGACCAAAAGAAACAAACAACAATGTGTATATTTGTGATATAAAGAAAAACAAATAATGCATATTCATTTTTCTGAAACAAAATGCAATGAGGATCAGAAATGTTTACAGTAATCAAGATACTTTAAGTGAAAATTAATTATTCAGAAAACTTAGTGATTTCTTATGCATAAAAACATTCTATTCTATTTTCTATTTTAGTGACTCAGGCTGTGTTAAAAAATATTTGTGTTAAAAAAATATTAAGTGTAATAATTTTCATAGGTAGGCTTGTATCCTTGTCAATGCATGATTCTTAATGTTACTTTAAAGCTGTGACCAAAAATTATCTCGTAGATGGAAGCATTGTCCTTCTGTGTGTTTTTCTATTCATGTTTCAGTCAATGTATGTGTGTAAATGAATTGGCATATTCATTACATTGAATTTGGAAATTTTATGTGGTTAATAACTATAGGTTGCTAAACTTACAAGGTTCACTTTAACATTTTCAGGACGTTACATTTTTTATAATTTTAAATATAGAAATAAACATTTTAGCTAGCAAAACCAAGAACTATTATTTAAGTATTTCAAAGAAATGTAGCTCCTAAACACTGATAAATACTCATCTTGATTTTACTTGAAACCCGTGCCCCTTATTCAGTTTCCTTTCAGTCTACATGAAGTCTTTAATTTACCTAGGTGATGCTACACTAGCATGGAACCAGTAGTTGACTTTTGGGCTTTTTGTTTTGTTTTGGTTTGTTTTTTATTTGCCTTCCCCTATTTATTAAGATGTTTTGTTGGATCTTGGCTAAAATCAGGATTGTTCTTAGTCAATGAAACACAGTGTTCCCATGATTAGAGCAGAGTGGATTAAAAAAAAAAAAAAGTAGGATCAGCATTCCAACAAATGTGGGTCAACATCCTAGTTCCAACAAGGTTTCTAGCAACCTTGAGCTTCTTAACATCTCCTGACCTCATTCCATCTACTAGTAAAGTTCAGATAATACACACTTTACTGAAGTGTTCCAAGATCTTAAGCATAAAGTATGATGCCTGACACAAGAAGGTACAGAACATTTGCTTGACACCAAGGAAATCCTGTACAGTGTAACATTCTTCAATATATCCATTAATTTCTAAATATTTTGCAAATCTTATCCAGAGTGCAAGTTTGCTACAGGTTGTTTTTATGTGTTTTACTCACTTTGCACTAATAAATATATACACATACTCCGAGTTCTGTGAATGACCACTTTGTAACTGAGCGCCACCTCGAGAATTCAGTTCCTAGATTTGCATTTGGATTTATGATCACATATCAATGGTACTGCTTGGTTAACGAACAAAGAACACAAGTACACTTAATGCATAGGTGACCCAATCACTTCAAGTAAAGCCAGAAGCAATGCATAGTGAGCTGAATCAAATAAAACTTTCTTCATTATTTCAGAAAAAGAAATTTTAGAAGCACTAAGTCTTGGCATGGCAGAGACGGTAATACATGCTATGCAAATTCAGAAAGAACCTTATTCTTAGGTTCTGAGCAATAACTTACTTCCACCAAATTATATTTTCTTTTTACTTTGAATTGTATTGAACACATAGGTACCTTTCAAATTATTTTAGTATTTTATGCATGAATTTTGGTTTTGTAATTTTAGGCAAACTAAAAGTTTAAGAAGTTTATAACTACTTTATTTAAATGCATATCTTAACCATATGGAAGTAAGGATAGCCCACATATTTTCCTTTTTGCCTTTGATAAATGTTCACAGTTTGAGAAATATTTTAGTAGAAAAAAAGGTTACTGCAATTCAGAGTCCAAAATTAAGTGTTAGCCTCCCCGGTTTCTGTAAAAGTTTTGGCATTACTTTAAACTAAATAAATTTCAATTTTCTTCCAGATAAATTAAGTGTAATTAAATTAACATTGCCTCCTCTACAAGGCGTTTTCCAAGGATTAGATGAGATCAGAGATGTTAGTGTGCCTTGTTATCTGTAAAGCATTGTATTAATGTAAGGGATTATTCATTCCATCACTATTAATACACACTTGAACTCACTACATCACAACATTGTGTAAGACAACTTTACAATAAAATATCCAGGGCTTTAGAATGCAAATCAGTTAATGAATTCATTGTTCCCTATCATGATTTGAAAGATTTGTCTTGCACAAAACCCATATTTTCAGCCACAAACACAATTCTGCCTTTTGGATCTTTGCATGAAAATGGGTTCCAGGAAAGAGTGTGGTTGGAAAATGTGCATTAATAGAGTTTCACTGTAGACAAAAGGTTGGGTTCTGCTGGGGACTTTGAGAGACTTACCACATTTCTCTCTGGTGTTTTAGTTATATCAAATGTAAGATATGGTCTGCCCCTTTAGTAACTTCTGCAGAGCTGATGAAATAATATAACCTGTGTAATCATTAATATAAAATATCTATATAATTTGTATTTTTAAGATGAAGTACAGAATAGTTAAAATAAAGGAAAACATAGATATTTAAACAGCATAAAATGTGATACCATAGATTTAATTTTTATCTAGACTAATGCCTACTCATTTCCTAAAGAATATCTGGTTCTTACATAAACATATACAATAGGATAAAATTCAAATAGAACCAGAAGTGGAATATCAAGTTCAATGAAAAAATAAGACATGCAAATTTTATTTCATACAGTATTTCCCAGTTGCTTCAAATAGAATTATATGTTAACATCTGAATAATGATGTGATTGTTGAATACATGATGATGTAATCATTGCTGGGCATCTAACTTAAAAAAAAAAATTATATGATAGGGGCACCTGGGTGGCTCAGTCAGTTAAGCGTCCGACTCTTGGTTTCAGTTCAGGTCATGATCTCATGGTTTGTGAGTTTAAACCGCCATTGGGCTCTGTGCTGACAGCTTGGAGCCTGCTTTGCATTCTCCCTCTCCCTCACTCTCTGCTCCTCCCCCACTTGTACACACTCTCTCTCTCTCTCTAAAAATAAATAAATAAACTTAAAAAACATGTGATAAATGTGCTATATGTGTTTGTATGTATAGGTCTTTTTTTTTGTCTCTCATTACCAAAATATATAATTTACATTTGAGCCTTTCTTGATATGAACCTTCACAATGGTTTCCAAAAGTTTTACTCATATATTAATTTATTCAAATAACAATTAATAATTGAGCATTATTTACCTCCAGTCATTATTTCAAGTGTTCAACCTACTTACGATGCCATCTAAAGCATTCATATTGGATTACTTTGATACCAACTGGCCTTTATTAGAATTTCATTAAATCTATTAAAAATTCATTAACGCTCTGGTTAAATAAAAAGTTTTGCATTTTTATCTTCGACATTTTCTGTTAATTTGTGTGCATTGTTGTTGCCTTTACAGTGAGAATAAAAAGTGCTTGAGAGCAAAGTTCTTTTGAATTGTCAATAACAGAGCAATGTTTGGCCAATTGCAGTTAAGTCTCACACACAGATTTGCTTCATAAGTAGCAACTCAAAAAAAAAAAAAAAAACAACAACAACAGAGGAGGAGGGTGGGGGACTAGGAACTGAAATGGGAAAAATGGTTTTAGAGAAAGGGTCTAAGTTGGTAATCATGGGCGGATAAGACTTAAATATTTGCAAAGTTATAAAAATTTTGTAGCAGTCCTCTATCGGGCCACTTAGTCTGTGTGGCCCTTACAGGCCAGCCAGTGCTTTAGGTCTCTGCAGTACACAGAAGAGATGCTATCAATATTATAAGAACCAGTGTGTGTGGGTGTGTGTGTGTGTGTGTGTGTGTGTGTGTGTGTGCGCGCGCGCGCGCGCGCGCGCGCGCGCTGTCTAACCGTGTGCTGTTCCATTTAATTATATTAAGTAGGCATTATTCTCATTTTGTAAATAAACTTAATGATGCTAAGAGAGGTTAAACCACCTACAATTTCAAAAGTAAATACATTTGACCCTGGTAGTTTCTTAATTAAGAACCTATGCTTTTGTTAGTCTATCCACCTGCCTTCTATAAGGGTGTGTCAGCTGGAACTATGGGCACTGTTCTGGAAAACCCAGATAATCTGTCTCTTGTTATGAGAATTCTTGGTACCGTCATTTCTCTGGATACTACTTCGCAGAGATTAAAATCCGGGGCATTCCCTCCTTGACTGACAGAGTTAGTGCAGTCTCTAAAACAAGGTCATTTTTTCAGATATCACTGTTTTTGGTCTTAATTTTCTCCATGCTTTCTCAGTATATGCTTAAAATTGCTGAAATTACAGATTATCTCAGTCTTTTTCTGTACTGTCATAAACCTGTCATTAGTTTCAGAAGATAAAGTGATGGATGGGATGCCTGGGTGGCTCAGTTGGTTAAGCATCCGACTTTGACTCAGGTCATGATCACAGGGTTCGTGGGTTCGAGCCCCACATCAGGCTCTGTGCAGACAGCTCAGAGCCGGGAGCCTGTTTCAGATTCTGTGTTTCCCTCTTTCTCTGCCCCTTTCCCTACTGTGCTCTGACTCTGTCTCTCAAAAATAAACATTAAAAAAATTTTAGAAGTTAAAGTGATAGAAAATTTCATACGATAAGCTGAGTTTAGCTGAACTTTAACGATTAAGAGCTGGATTGGAAGAAATGCTATAGTGCATTTGTAGGCAAATCATTCCCAAATAAAACCTTTGCTTTTGAAACCTGAACAGTATATTCAAGTAAAATTCTATCCCCATTGACTAGAGAAGATCTTTTGCAAAATGCCAAAAGCCCATTAGTACTAAAACTAATAATGTATGTGTAGAATTTTATGGTGTATATGTCTTTTGTTTTTTATATGTGAGATCACTGAATTCTCAACTATTACTTTCATGTAGATAGGGAAGTTTTAATTATGCCAACTTTACACATAGGGAAAATAACATCTTAGTCATAAACCTTCAGTTTGCATGGCTAATATAAGAACTAGTTTGCGTATCTGAAAATACAAACATAGAATTCTATCTGCTCGATTCCATAAACTCTGTAAATGTGTGTGTGTGTGTGTGTGTGTGTAACAAGAATAGACACTATAATCCTATCTCATAGTCTAACTAAATCCCTAAATAAATACTTGTGTATACCTACTAATGATTGAAATACTTTGTGCAAATCGCTTGAAGCATCAGAGAAGGAAACTATTATCTAAAGCTGAAATAAAGGAGTGTGCATGTATGGCCCCCAGTAAGACACTGGGGTGGGGCAGTTGGTACAGGCTGTTAAACAATGGTTAGACAAGTCAGTGGTAAGGTTTTCAGCAGCTCATAATCATATTCAAGAGATCTTAGATATACTTATGCTCACTGGATGTTAATACTACAACCTAAATTAGCATATGAATTCTGAAGACAATGTGATGTGAACAGATTTGTTACAATGTCATTGTATGATTTGGCTTGATTCAACTCTTAATTCTACCCCCACCCTCAAACAATAATTTTGTAGCTTTGCCAGTATAATATTCACTGGCTACTCCAGTGAAATTATTGAAAGTGATGAAACTTCTCAAATTGTGCAGAGTCCCATGTGAAAACCATTGTGCTATTTGTTGATTTGGCTGGCCTTGGATACATTTATCTTCCTAGTGTGAGCAAATCCATTCTGCTTTGGAGAATTGCCTCTCTCCCACATTTGCTTAAGGTCTTTGTGGGGAAAAGCAACCAGAATGCTTAGACCTTCTTGCTTAAACCTGTTCATATGACTCATGACTAGAAAATCTGATTCTTTCTTCTCAAGATGTGGAGGACACAGAAACCCTCTGAGCAGAGAAAACAAGGGTCACACATGTTAGAGCTGCTATTCCCAGGTAGTCCATATTCAGACTGCCCTGTGTCCTCATTCCAAGCTTCCAGGTTTTCCTGACTTCCGTCTTTTCCCAGATCTGATCTGTCATCTTTGCTCTTTTTGAGCTTTCCCATAAACTTGTATTAAATTTCTTTTATTTATTTTTCTTGTTATACTTGTCTCTCCTCTCCTCCCCCTTTTTTTTCTTGAATCAATTTCTGTTACTAGCAAACAAATAAAACAAAATGAAAATAAAATAACAGCAAAAAAGAAAAAAAAAGAAAAAGAAATGAAAAAAGAAATGAAGATAAAAGAATAGTTCACATATATAACTAATACGGTTGAAAACATTATAAATGAACTTTATATTTTACCACCCACCTGTATCCCAATTTGAGTTCAGAGGCTTTACTCCAACCATTGATCTCTCATATGAATTATGGAAAGGAGTAGCCTTGTAAAGGAAGGAAAAACAAACAAACAAACAAACAAACTTCCTCATAGGGAATTGCACAGGCCTCCCTTCCCTTTACATACCAAGTGACCACAGGTTACCACTTCTAACTTGGCATGGTGTCTGAAAGGTAATACAATTTGAGAAAAGGAGAACTTTAGAAAATCTGTATTACAATCATTCTTCCTTTTTCCAGACAACATTATTTAAAGATTTCACAGAGACCTATAACACACAGACTGTGCTTCATTCTTAGGTCTCAACTGAGGTCCACGAAGTGCGTACTTAGGAAAGGAATTTTACACTAAAGCAAGTCCAGGATTAAAAATTCAGATTTGTGTGAAGAGGAATGCCCAGGCCTGAGTTCTTTAACATATAGTAAGCTAATGGAGACAAACTGGAAAAACGGAATTACACCAAGATTCTAAAAAACTAAAAACAAACTGACACCTACTGTGACTTTAGTATGCTGGTGTGGCTGCATTTAATCAGTGATTATCATGCCATCATTCCTATAGCTTTAAAACGAGCATTTCACTGGTGAGTAAACTCTCCCAGGACTTAAGCCACTTCCAAGTACAAGAAGGCATCATTTTAGGTACAGCTGGCATGCAGAAGCAGGGAGCCTAACTTTGGGCCCACTGCTCTTCTTTCCTGGTTTAGTCTGCCTTGTGGATGAAACATAACAAAGAAGAAATGGATCAAGGTCTGGGAGTCATTGTAGATGCCAGAAGCAGGAGCCGCAGAGAAAAGACGAAGTTATGAAATTACACATGTTCTTGGAGACATGTATGCATACGTGTGAGGGTGGAGAGGCGAGGTTGGTGTCTGTGTGAATATTTTATGCTATAAAAGTGGAAATTGAAAAGAAGCAGACTCTGAGTTAGGGAGGGAAAGATAAGGGACAGGGCAAGAGAGACAGAGAAAGAAACCACTATGGTCAGTAAAGCAAATATTTATTTCCCAGAGTCATACAAGATTTGAGCAAACGAAGGAGGTTTTGTTTGCATCTACCTTTTACCTGAACTCAGTCTTGGCATGTCTCCTTCTCCCCCTCTCTCTTGATAGGGGAGACAGGAGTGCCTTTGACAGTTTTAACACATTCATCCAATTACATGTTAAATTCCGAGCAACACTGAACCCCCCGTCGTGAAAATCCCTGCAATACAGATTTGCAGTCTTCTAGAACATGATGTTTATCTAAATTGTCTGAGTTTCCTGTCAAGCTCAACAGACTAAAGAGGAAAGAATACTGTCAATCTTTCTGAGTATTTTAGTAGATTCGTAAAGAAGTTACCAAATCTTTATTTTTATTTTTTATGATGTAAATTCTTACTCTGCGCTCCATTTAGGGAGAATCAATGCCACTGATTTCTCAGTCTTGAAAAATGCAAGGAGAGCTCAGCAATTCACCTTCCTTCTCACCATTTGTTATCCCCATGGAAATAGGGACCAGGTCACAGAGAAGTGAACCAGTACTGCAGCTGGAAATAGCATCAGACCCACAGTTAGGAGATGAGCACTCTTTTCTTGATTCTGCTGTTCACCAGTGGAATTATCTTGAGCATGCTCAGAAATCTGTCTGGGCCATGCGATTGTATTAGAAATGAGGGAGTTGGACTTTATAACAGATGATCTTAAAGTGGAGTACAATACGCGTGCCTCGTAATATGCCACTTTGGCGTGAGGATTATTTTCAGCTGAAGGTGATCAAGACGCAAAAGATTCAGGAAAACTTTTACCTCTCCCTTAACTGCCTAAAGAATTTAAAAAGGAAGCCTGGCCCAGCAAGAGAACAATTACCAGATATATATATATATATATATATATATATATATATATATATATATATATATGTATATGTATATATATATATGTATATATATATGTATATATGTATATGTGTATATATATATATGTGTGTATATATGTATATATATTTATTTTTAACCTGATTACCATGTATCTGCTCTTATCATCTGGTGAACTGCCCTCCTCACCTTTGAAACCCATACCCTGGTCCCACTCCTTAGCTCAGGATGGCAGATAAACTTCCTTTGCCTGATTGCTTCCTTTGCCTCATATTTTTAATGGCTTTCTGTTTTCTCCTGTTAATCTGTCTTATATCAATTTAATTATTGGACCAGCCAATGAAAATAGGAGAGAAGAAGAAATTTTTCCATTCTTACAGTCTCTAAAATATTGTGCACTCTAGATCACACATTATAATAATGAATTATACTATAAATTGGTTTATAATATTGGTATATAAGTTGGTTAAGCATCCTACTCTTGGTTACAGCTCAGGTCATGATCTCACAGTTTGTGGGTTCCAGCCCTGAGTCAGTCTCTGTGCTGAGCCTACGTGGGATTCTCTCTGTCATTCTCTCTCTGCTCCTCCCCTGCTCACTTTCTCTGTCTCACTCTCTAAATAAATTTAAAAAACTTTATATATATATGTATATATATATACACATATATATATCTTATATATCTATAAAATATATCTTATATATCTTATATCTATATATCTGTATATATCTATATATATCTACATATATCTATATATGTATACATATATATATTCATTCTATTTTATTTGAAATTTAAAAAAATAAAATGCAGCTCTCAATACCCATATCTATTTCATGACCCCAGTGGAAGATGGAAGTCATTAGATGATTTTGTAAACACTTCAAATGTCAGTAGTTTTTCAAATAAAAATGATTTTAAAATGCAATAAACCATTTGTTCACTTTTCCAAGAAGCCTGGACTTCTTTGTCAATAGCAGCGACATATCTCATGGACATTATTGTGGGAACTGCCCATTTATGCTGAAGAATAAGCCCCTTGGTCATATCTTTTACACATGGATTTTAATACCTAAGATTTAGCAGACTCGGCTCAGAAACTTCAAATTCAGTGTGTTGGTTTATTTAATATTTTCCAATAGTGCTTTGGAAAACTCCCTGATAGACAGTAGCAGTTTACTAAAGTTTTTTGTTTGTTTGTTTGTTTGTTTGTTTGTTTTTTAGGGAAATCTAATGTCTCTGTTAGTAAAATAATAATATATCTCTATGCACCATTTAATTTCCTCCGTAAGTTTTCAGATATTGTCCATATTAGTGAAGTTATCAATGACCTTAAAACCAGGAAGAGATTTCTATGTGAATATGATAGAGAGTAAATTAAATAATATTAAGTTCTAGGGGAACCTGGGAAGAGACACAATGTCAGATAAGATGGCCCAAATTAGACACAGATATGATAGAATATTTTTAGAGATGATTTGCAATGTTAGGTGTTTGAAGCAATGATAGTTTGTTGTTTGTTTTTGTAATAAAATAAAACATCATTTCAATTGCACATCATTTCATGCATCAATTATGGTATTCTTTTGATTGTAGGGTAAACATTTGTGCAAATATCTGTTCCTCAAGTAGATTTTCATGCCTTAGCTTTAAACTCTGGGTCTTAAAAAAAACCTCTTGATTAGCAGGTGTTTGAAAGCTCCTACTCAGCCCTCTGTGGTCATCTTAAGTCACTGTCTCAAGGACAACTTCCCTGTTTTCTCCAGCATGAGCCAAGCCCTTTTATCACACATATTTATTGTTCCAAGTGTTTTCCTTTTATTTATTACTTCGTAATTACATACGTATTTGTACTTTACTTGTCTTCTAGGCTTCAATTATGTAAAGTTCAGGTGTACAACATTATAATTTGACATCTGTATACACCACAAAGTGATCACCCCCAAAAGTCTAGTTACCATCCATCAGTCAACAATTGGCCCACTTTACCCTCTTCACCCACCCCCAATCTCCCTTCCTTCTGGTAACCACAAATATGTTCTTTGTGTCTATGAGTTTGTTTTCCTTTTAATTCTGTTTGATTATTTTTAGATTTCACATGAGTGAAATCTTGCAGTATTTATATTTTCCTCTTCGACTTATTGCACTTAGCAATATACTCTCAAGGCCCATCCATATTTTCACAAATGACAAGAGCTCTTTTTATAGTTGAGTGATATTCCTGTGTGTGTGTGAGTCTGTGTGTGTGTGTCTGTGTGTGCACGTGTGTGTTGCGTATCACATCTTCTTTATCCATTCATCTACTGTTGGACACTTATGTTGCTTTCATATCTTGGATATTATAAATAATGCTGCAATGACCATATGGGTACATATATTTTTTTTCAAAGTAGTGTTTCTGTGTTCTTCAGATAAACACCTGATAATGGAATAGCTACATAATATGGTAGTTCTGTTCTTAATTTTTTGAGTAATCTCCACACTGTTTTCCATAGTGGCTGCACCAATTTACAATCCAACCAACAGTGCACAAGTGTTCACTTTTATCCATACCCTCTCCAGCCCTCTTTATTTCTTGTCTTTTTGATAATAGCCATTTCTAACAAGGGTGAGGTCATTGTGGTTGTGATGTGCATTTCCCTCATAATTAGGGATGTTGAGCATCTTTTCATGTGCTTATTGGCCATCTGCAGGTCTTCTTTGGGAAAATGTCTATTCAGATCCTCTGTCCATTTTTAATCAGATTTTGAATACATTTGATGAGGAAGGCTATTCTACACAAACACATCTTTCTTTTTCTTTTTCCTTTGTTTCCTTCCACTGGAAATAAAGGGCTTCTGTAACTTCTTAATACACAATATAGTAACTCAAACACACTGCGAGTAGTTTAGGATTACTATTTAATAATACAAGGCAATGCAGACATGTGACAGGAGAAGGTAAGTGCAGGTGATACATCAACAGTATATCATTAAGCCTAAAGAAAACCCATTTTAACCCTGTCTCTTCCTCACTATATGCTAAATTCTACGGCTTCTTCAAATAAGAGTTGTTAGACTCTGTCTACCTACCTACCTACCTACCTACCTACCTATCTTATCTACCTATCTCATCTATTTCTCTACCAATCCTGTAGCTTGAATCTTTATAAAGAAACGTGATTCTTCCATTTGAAAAATTTAAAATAATAAAATGAGGAACATCATCATAAAGTATTGTATTATGCCAAGTGACAATGTAAAGCTTTGATGAAGGTGCATGTGTGTTTGGTAAAACTTCTTTATGTACTCTTTGAAAATATATTTCCATCTAAGTCTGATTAACTTATTTTAAAAAGTGACCCCCAAGGCCATCTCACTAATAATTCTTTATCCAACAGATCTTGTTTGAGAATTCCCCTGAAAGGAATGAAGTATGTCAGATAAATTAAATGAAAGGAACTGATGTAGATTAAGAGTGATGTACATTCTGAATCTGAACTTCTAATTTGACTAAATATTATTTTTCATCTTCATGATCACAGTATATTGAAAATTTGGAACTTCAATTTCCTCTACTATTTCATTTAATAAAGCTTTGTCTCCTCTGAGCTCTTAAGGAGATGTTAGCTTTAAATCACACTGACTTCACCCTTTGCAATTTACATATGTTGAAGAAATAAAAGCCTTTTCAAGAGTCACTACAGGGGCCTGAGAAGCCTCAAAGGAGTGTTAAGACCTTGAATTTAATGTGAGCTGCCTCAAACACAAAACACAAATCCTCCCTGTGGAATATTAATGGCTTTTGTGTACAGTTACATTTCCTTGTGATTTCTTTTTAAGCAGAGGAACAGCCCATGTATAAACCAGGCTTTGTGCCTGTGACTGGGAAACACAACTTCCACTCTTTGGAGGCAAAGGGGAAACTTTCCACAGTTCATCATTACATAGTGGAATTTATACTGGAGTATTAGGGGAAGCTTGGAAACACTTGAAAACAAGCTATAACATTGAAGCTGCAATTCATGGATTGCACATCATATGCCTTAAGTTGAAAATCAGATTTCTATGAAAACTTATTCAAAAGGATATTTTAGGTATCTTAAATATAGTTATAGGGTTAGTTTTTGGTATCTAACAAGGAATTAATTCTAACTAGTCTTTTTTCTCAAAGCCACAGTTTAACTTTATTTTCTGGAAACATATACCTGGTTTTAAATGTCAACAGGATTTGTGCAAGAGCTTGAAAAGTTCAGGAGACACAGATTTCCTAAAATGACCTCTGTCCTGCCCTAAGAAGACATCTTTTTTTATATCATTCAAAAGCCATTAAATGGCCCAGAAAGTGTTTTAATATGACAGAGTGTTGATGATGTGCTAAGAAATTTTTGCTGTTGTTTTCTTTGCAGTCACTTGCGAGCTTAGCAAAACCCAGAAGTTCATAAAAGTAGCAATGAAGAATGCCCTATGGAGCAAACAAACTCTTAAATCCTTGTTCTCAAACCTGGCTGCAAGATTGTATCATTTCAAGAGTTAAAATAATGATGATGATGATGATGATGATGATGATGATGATGATGATAATAATAATAATAATAATAATAATAATGCTGCCACCTGGAGCCTGCCCTAGATAAACTGGATTGGAATTTCTTGTGTTGTACTGTTCAACACATTAGCTACCAGCCACACAACACTACTGAACACTTGAAAACTGGTTAGTCTTAACTGAGATGTGCTTTGAATATAAAACACCTTGAATTTAAAATATGTACTATGAAGTCGACAAACATACTAACAAAGATTCTGTCCTTAACTAGATTTTAGATAGGCTCCTTGGAGCCCTCTTTTTGAATAGTTCTCACCTTTGAGCCCTGTTCTAGACCTCCGTCACCTAGCTTTAGGAAAAATCCTGACAAGTTAGTTTTGCATGAAATCATGTGCTGGAATTGATGATATATCAGGTTTGGCACCAGAAGGCCATCATTTATTGACTCCTAAGTACCTGGAGCAAATAACTTAATCACTATGCACTTGAATTTTTTCATCTGAGAAATAAATAAATACATACTTTTATACTTATAGGCATTAAGTGAGATTTGAAAACAAATATTATTGAGCCTTGAGCCAAGGTCCGGGTAGGTATCTAATAAAATTTGAAGTTCCCTTTACCCTTTCCTTCTACCTCCATGAGAGAGGATAGGCTTTAAAAGACCCACGAGCCACTAACACAAATATATACATGTCATAATACACACACACACACACACACAAACCATACTTAAGTCACATGAGAATTATTCTGGTGCTGTGCCATGGACAAACATGGACCATAATAGCCTAGAATAATCTCATAGGGACATTTCTAATGCCCACAACATGATCTAAATTCCTTTCTTCCCATATGTACTCTCTACATCCTGCCCACAGGTGACCCATATTCTGAGTTCCTGAAAGAAGACCAAATCATGCTCATTCTTGCCTGTGCACCTTATCTAGTCCTACCAGAACTGCCCAATCAAACTGTAGTTCCTATCCCCTGAGAAACAGTCCTATGGCAAAGAATTTCTGCTCATGATGATTCACAATGTAGACTGAAGCCTACATTCTTCTATGTATCTCCTTTCTCTTTGGTATCTAAAACTCTTTTGTGTTGATATCAGCTAAGTTATGTCTAATCTTTCCCTACACCTTTTTACTCATGAATTTCATGCTAAATTCTGACCCAGTAGATCAAATGAAATAAAACATTCTCTGGAAATGACTCAGAACATGGAGCCCAACAGTCTGGTAATGAGAAAATATCCTTTTGTCTGTATCTGTAACCTAAAAACAAAATATAAAATAGACATACTCCAACTAATGGAATCAAAATAGGGAATACACTGTTTTTCCAAATGACCCATAAAAATTGAGGGGTTTACACTGAAACCAAAGGTCAATGGAATCATTTCCATAATGAGAGAAAACAGAGATGGGGGTTAAGTTTTGCTCTTGATGTGAAACTCCAATATCTATGGATACTGAAATAATAAAAAATACCTCATGACTGGAACTCTATGCTCATCTAATGACAAATGCAGAACCACCATACTGCCACTGAGACCTTAACAAGAATACTGATCATTAGGCGAATCTTATCATTTTCTCTACACTTAGTTGTATTTTCTGTGTGGTTTGCAATTTGTAAGTTTTATAGGCTAGTTGAAGGAGGAGACTTAAGAAACACACATTTGATTAGCCCATAAAATTTCAGACCTTTTCCCCTGGGGGATAATTACCTCTGGTTATGGAGTAAACTTCACTGGAATGTTATTAGTGTTCTGAGTGGTTCACGGAATAGTCTGAAGGCTGCTCTCAGGAGGGTGGGAGATGGAGAAGAGATGAGGGAATCCTCTTTCCTCTCACAGTAATAGCAACCTCTAACCCATTCTCCAGAGGCCAAATACACTAAGCCTAGCCAAACTAATCCATTAACTAGGAGAAACTGTCCTAGGGAAAAAAATCCTGGTAAGAAGTAGTGAAAGTATATTTTAATGCTGAACTTAGTAATGGATGCATTTTGTTTGGTGGTTTCTTGTTCACTGTTCACCACTAAGCAGAGAGGAGCCAAGTTTCTCTAACTGTCCCAAAAGCCATCATGATAACATTTGTTTATATTTTTCTGCTGTTGGAAGCAATTCCAAGATTTTAAATTACAGTTTGTGACTCATGGTATTTCCTGTGAACTCTTTCTCATTGCGCTTATTTTTTTTTTAATGTTAATTTTTGAGAAAGAGAAAGCAAGTGGAGGAGGGGCAGAGAGAGAGAGAGAGAGAGAGAGCGCACCAGAGACAGGATCTGCACTGACAGCAGTGAGACCAATGCGAGGTTCAAACTCAGGAACCTTGAGATCATGACCTGAGCTGAACTTGGAGGCTTAACTGACTGAGCCACCCAGGCTCCCTTTAGTGTGCTTATTCTTCTGACTCACTCTGTATCCCATGTTCCAGTTTCTAGCACAACACCTAAGAGTTTCTGACAGTGGAAGAGTTGGGCTTACACAGAACACGCACCAGAACTGGAAAGGGTTCAGATTTTGAATTACAACCACCTCATCCAAACAGAGAACAAAAGAAAGGATTAAAGAGGGAGAGATCCTTGTCCAAAGTCATTGAATAAATGTGGCTGAGGAAGACTAGCTATCAACTGTAGTCAGAGATCATCAGTAGAGTTGTGCTACCACCATGCCACCTACACTAGTCTTTCCCTTCCTGGTCTCTCTCTCTCTCTCTCTCTCTCTCCCTCCCTCCCTCCCTCCCTCCCTCCCTCTCTCTCTCTCTTCTCTTTTTTTTTTTTTTTCTTTAGCGGACATAGCTGTGACTATAATATTTGACAAAGAATTAAATATTCACATTCAAGAGAAACGAATTCCTTTAGACTCTTCATTTTTAAGAAAAAATGTGGCTTTTACTTTTCAAGTGAAAGTGAATGGAAGATTACAGCTACAAACAAAAAGGGAGACCTAATTTTCCTATGTATTATTTCAGGTGTTATTTTTCTTCACCTACCCAAATCCTACTGATTTATAAAATCTCCTTCTCCAGTGGGCCACCTCAAACTATTCTACAACAGTTTCTCCTTCCCTTTAATTTGTAGTACAGAGGGGACATTTACTACTCAATTGACAATGAAATAAGAATTTTCCCTCCCTCTGGATGGCTTTTCAGGTTCTCCTATGATTCTCCCTTGGCTTTTGTATTAGTAGATAGTGTATTTCTTTGAGCCAGAAGCCATGTCTTATATATACTATTGATTTCCCCATAAGTCATGAGTGGAGTAAGCTTACATTTGTTGAATTCTTATAATGTTCCACTTACTGTGTCAAGTATTTTATATATATTCTTTCATTTAATCCTTATGAAAAACCCCTTGAGGTAGGGCTTATTACCCTATTACATAAAGGAAAAAAAAATGAAGTACAAATACTGGCTAACAGAAATTCTCCAAGAACTAAAATTTAGGTAACAGTAAAATAGGCAATAAAACCAAAATCTTATATCTGCTGAAAGTGATATTTTAGCTAAATAATATACTTACTATTTGGTGTGTAATAAGAGCTTAATAAATACATAACTATAAGGGTATTTATTATTCTTAGAAATTAGAATATGTAAGAGTTTATATTTTTATGACATATAGAAATAGGAGTATTTATATGTGTAGTTATGATTGTGAATCATGTGTATGCATGATTCACTCTTTAAAGAAGACTTGCTTTCTGTTTTTCTGGATGTTCAAAATTTTTTAATACTAATTAAGACTGTCAGCATGAGCAGTGCCTAAATCTGAATTTTATATTTAATTTATAGGTCGCAAGAGAAGAATGTATTCAGGGAAGGATGCTAGCCAGTTCTACTGGAATCATTTGTAGTCCCTCTATGCATTGTCTAAGAATAGTTTGCAATGGATGATTTAACACAGAGCCTATAACACAGACACTATATTTGGAAAACTTTTCTTAAATAAAAGGATGACCATTTAAACAGGAAACTATTTTAACCATGAAAATGCATTTAGTGAATTTGAGAAGTAACTCTTACAAGAATATTTTTCTTCCAGCAGATATTGTTGACTGATTATTCTCTATAAACAGGCAACAAAAACAAAGCTTGCAGAAAGAAATGGCTATCTCAAATAGAATTATTTAAAAACACTCACCATTGTCTACCCATCCAATGCACATATTCAAGCACACTCAAGCATATCCATCAGTTAATCTTCAAAGTTGTAACATTTTTATGGGCAACTTTAACTATTTAACTTTAATATGTTTTGCACTTGGAAGTTGTAATATAATAGACAGACTTTGTGGCCTTATTCTGGGAGGAGAAATGAAGTCAAGTAGAACATTCACAGTGGGGGTTTGGAGGTTTCAAAATGCAAGGCAGAGCTTAATTTAATCAGATATTGTACAGCAGTAAAGCTTTATGAACAGAATGAGAGTCAAATTTATCAATCCCGGGACAATGACTTCCCTAGAGCAAATTTTTAAAACCCGTTTAAATGATCATGGATTATAACTCATTTTATAGTTAATTTAGTGAGGATGAGAATTAGGAATATTGCATATGTGGATGAATAAAATAAACACTACTAGTCTTTAGCAGTCAGCACGTGGAGAGATATATTGAGAAAGTGTTGCAAATTACCTGTCTCTTCATATTTAATAACCTCAGTGTCATAGATGATGTAGGATTTAATAACAGTGATTTCATCTGCAAGGTATGCTAGTTTTCCTTAAATTGCATTAATAACAACGCTTTACATGTATATATAAATTAATCATGTATGCACATGTATACATTACATTTATAGAATTAATTTTTAGTGACAACTATTTGCAAATAAGGCATTAGGAACTAATACTTAGCTTAGTAAAAGGGATATCTCCCCCACCCTGTTCCATTACCGGTATTTAAAGAATTGATATATTAATATAATTCCATTTGAGTAATACATAGGCACCAGATCTAAGATTATATGAGTGAATTGTAAGTGCTTGGGTGGTGGGCTTTCTGTCTAAATCAGGACCTAGGAAAGATGGGAAATCAAAAGTAGAGCATCAAGGCACTAATATTCAAGAAGTTAAAGAAAGATGGGGTGGGGGTAGGTAATGTTCTAATACTCATTGATTTTTAGCGGCATGTCTTTTGTTTTGTTCTTTTGCAGGCATAAAAATTAGATTGAAACAGAAATGCCTTCATGATTTCTTACATATATTGATCTATAGTTGAGCATCTTCCATTCAGAAAATGGCCCTTAATAGCACCATTTCTCCTGCTGTGATCTGTGCCCATCTCACATGAAATATTTACTCATCAGTCATCATTCAACACATATTTGTTAAGTCTAAAGTGGTCTCTGCTAAAACTGGAGGTACAGTGATCAACACGTCAGAGACCCTGATTCTGTCTCACAGCGTAGTACATGTTCACGTCAAATAAAGGTAGGGGTGCACCAGCACCGAGTAAAAAATAGGAGTATCTTACCTAGGCTGTGGGGGTTAGTGGATGTGGAGACTGCCAAGGAAGGCTTCCAAGAAGAAATTGGGTCTAATATAAATCCTGCTAGCCACTAGCACTTTGCCTTTATCTCAGCAGGCACTCTGCTTTCAGAGGTGAAACCCACTGGACAGCCATACTTACTCATCCTTCTGCTTACTTTCAAAGCTGGTTTATCGACTCTACACACTTACTTTCTCTATCCTTCCTTCTCACTCTCCCTCACCCCTCCCAATTTTCCTCTTCTCTTTCTCTTTTAAACAAGAGACTTAAGGACAAACTATAAAATTGACATCTAGAAACTCAGTTTTATTAATGTTGACATACAACCAGCCAAGGTTATGTGCTTAAACTGACTCATAAGGTGTGAGAAACACACTGAGCATGAACAGAAAAGGTAGAAAGATCACATAAAATGCTTTTTATAATACAACATATCAATATTCAATGAACATCCCTTCAATTCTGAAGCTTTCATCCCTCAAGGGAAACCAGCAAATAAACAAAAACCCTTCCCTTTTGAAAAAATAATGGCATAGAGATAATTTTAGGAATTAGTCTGACATCTGACATAACCCAGTTGGTGTGTAACAATGTCTGATCTCAATTCTTGGACTCTGCATTACTCTATATAATTGGAGAAACATACAATCTTAGTTGAAGTATAATTAAGTGCAATTATACGTAGATTAAGTATAA
The DNA here is from genome assembly GCF_018350175.1 of Felis catus. NCBI lineage: Eukaryota > Metazoa > Chordata > Mammalia > Carnivora > Felidae > Felis > Felis catus. The sequence continues at coordinate 39,980,432 of NC_058382.1, forward strand.
TCTTAGTTTACATGTCCGTGATCAAAGTGAACACAGCTGCAATATCATTTTAAATAAAAATAAATAGTACAGACTTCTAGAATTGTTTCCTGACTGTTGTCTTTGTAAAATAATCCCAAGCAATACATTTCTGGCCTATGTGAAGCTAGAACAACATTAGAACACCCATGTTGAGTCATTTCTATGATTAAGCATTATGTATCGTTAACTGATTAGAATAATAATAGCCGTCAGGGATCCCCTGCATGCTGTCCAAGTTTCTGCCTTATACCAGGAGATGATTTATTTGTTAAAGAATTATTTTCAAGGAAAGTGGAAGATAAATCTTAACAGTAGATTATTTTAAAGTCATAAAGCTATTTATAAATTATTCTTATTATATCATATGCACAGACATTTTAGTCAGGCATAAATCAGCTTGTTTCATCTTCTGGATGAATAATTCTGTTGCCAGAAACTCATATGATGGTAAGATTTTCACACATTGATAAACTTAAACAATAAGGACAAAGTAATACTTTCTGAATCTTTCTAGATCTATATGCATTCTATATAATTATGTGTTTAAAATTTTGAAAATCTGTAGGGAGAGAAATATTCCACATGTATATTCTAGAGGTATGGTTACTTACCCTTTAAAATGTTAACCACTATATTCCCAAGAAATAAGTTTTAAATGGACTCTTAGGTCTACTTTCATTATTGAGAATAATACTAACATGAGTGAAGAACACTAAATTTCAGAATACTGCCATCTAATTCAGATCATGCTTGTTTGCCCCAAGCCCATCAGTTATAGCTGTTTTAAATAATTTTACCAAATTAAATGTATCAAATAAACCTATAAAGCCTAGAAACCTATAATACTCTTAGAAGAAAACAAAGGAGAAAATCTTTAAGACCTTGGATTTGGCAGAAGATTCTTAGATACAACACCAAAATCATGAGGAACGACAACAAAAAGACAGCTGAACTTCATTAAAATGAAAAACTATTGTGATTCAAAGGACACCATCAGAAAGTGAAAAGAAAACCCAACCCACAGAATAGGAGAAAATATTTGCAGACATATATCTAATAAGGGACACATATCCACAAAATGTAAAGAACTCATCTTGGTGGTGGTTGCACATATATGCAGGTATACTAAGAAAACATTTAGATGAACACATTAAATTCAGTTGAAAAGACCATGGGAATCATTTCTTAGGGAAACTACAAGTCTAACCCCCCACAGGTAGAATTATTTTCAAACTTATATAACTTTTAAGATATATTCCAAAATCAGTTTGGTCTCCTTTTCACATTTCTAATGCCTCAGTTTCATTTTAAACTTAGGGCCTCAAAGATCTCCCTGCATCCTCAAGCAATGTGCATCAAATCACAAAATCTGATGTAATAGGACAGCTGTAGATAGCTACAAGGTAATTTAAAAATTATTATTATGACCACAACACTGAGATATTCTAATATTCTATCAAAAAGGAGAGTAAAAGATTATATATTCATTTTTTAAGCTTATTTACAGAAAGGGGAGGAAGGAGTAGAGAGAGAGAAGAAGAGAGAGAATCCCAAACAGGCTCCACAACATCAGTGCAGAGCCACATGTGGGGCTCAATCTCACTAACCATGAGATCATGACCTGAGCCGAAGCCAGATGCTAAACCAACTGAGCCACCCAGGCACCCCTATAATCACTTTTATTTTAACAAGGTAAAGGTAACAGCTACTATTAATTAAGTGCCAATTCCGTGTTTGAAGAGGCACTAGAAGCTTTAAAGATGTTATAAAATTAATCTCTATTAAGACATTAAATGCCATAAATTTTAAGATGCATCATCAAATTAATAACAACTCTTAACGATGGGAGGGAGAAAAACGAAACAACACAAGATGTTACATTTATGCATCGATTATAAAATTAATGTTCACTTTACACACAAATTTTCCAGCCCAAGCATCAATAACAACATTTTCCAAATTTACTCAGGTTGCCTTCTATTTTTTCCCCAACTTCTTCTGTTTGGTTATGTCATACATTTGTGCTATGGACTAAATTGTGTCCTCTCAAAACTGACATGTTGAGGCCTGAAACCACCCACCCCTCTCCCAGCAATGTGAATGTAGTTGGAAATAAAACTTTCAGGAGGTAATTAGGTTAAATGAGGTCATCAGGATGGGGCCTTAATCAGATAGAATTTGTGGATCTGTAGGAACAGGAAAAGAAAGATTTCTCAGTGCACACCTCATAAGGAATGTGAGGATACAAGGATGAGGGGCCATCCACAAGCAATGAAGAGAGTTTTTAGCAGAAAGCAAATCAGCTGGCACCTTGATCTTCCACTTCACAGCCTCTAGAACTGTGAGAAATAAATTTCTGTTGTTTAAGCCTTGTAATCTCTGGTATTTTATTTTGGCAGCCCATGCAGACTAATACAACTCATAATACAGTTATTGCGGGGGTGGTGGTGGCGGGAATCAAAGTCTTCATTCAATCCCAGGACCCCTGACATCATGGATTATTTTCATTAAATATGCATGAATTAAAGTGAACTTCTTCTGATGTACGGTTGCATAGATGGAATCAAATCCATGAAGTCATGTGTCCCCCACCCAATATCATACAGAACAGTTCTTTCATCTTAAAAAGTACCTTACCCATCTCCTTTCTTAGCAATAATCACGTCCTGCCAACTGGCAATTGACATTCTATTTTCTCTTTGCCTTTCTGAGAATGGTATGCAAGTGAAACCATAACAAAATATTGCCCTTTGGGTTTGGTTTCTTTCACTTAGTAAAATTTATTCCAGATTCACCCAAGGAGTCATGCAAACCAGTAGTTCAGTCCTTTTAATCACCCAAACCATTCTATTGTTGGGATATGGCACAGTCTGTTTAGCCATTCACCTCCTAAAGAACACTTTGGTTGCTTCTAGATTTGGGGGATTATGAATAATGTTGCTATAAAAATTTGCACACAGGACTTGGTGTGAACATAAATTTTCATACAAACATTTAAGGAAAAGGGAATTGTGCATAAACAGTACTGTAGTTGGCAAATTTATTTCTTGTGGGGGAATGGGTCAACAGTTCTATGCTAACATACATGCATGGTAGGGTTTAACATACAAGCTAATGGATGATGAAACAACTTCTTCACTGTTAGAAAGGAAGTAATAAATAAGCAAGGAAGTTTATATATACATATATAACTAATTATATATATAAATATATATTACACATATTTGTATATATAGTACATAATTGCATCTGATTTATGCAATTGTATATATTGTACATAATTACATCTGATTATATACGTAATATATATAATTATAAAATATAAATATATAAATTGTATGTATAAATTATATATTAAAATATATTTATATGTGTGCATGCGTGTGTATACATACACATACATATATATTAATGTGCATACCCTTATATCCTATCTCTAAAAGGGCCTACTGAAAGGGCCTAGAAACCGTGACACCCCAGAAGCCATAAGCACATCTAGCACCTAGGTTTCTAAATGCTATTCTCCACGGAAAGACGTCAAGCCTCCTCAGAGAAATGGCTGATTGTAGGGCTGGGGTAGGGACAATACATATCTTACAGTGCCAAAAACCAAGAAAGTGCTCAAAAACAAAAGGATGGAGACATGCTAAAGAGACAGAAGCAAAACTGAATGAGTTATCAATGGCCAAACCTGAAAAACTTGAGCAAAAGGATAAATTTGGATTATAACTCAAAGTATCAAATAAATATACAGTATATTAACCACATGATCAAGGCTAACATCTCCAGTTATGCCAGTTTGATACCATGAACGTCTGCCCTGATATGATGCCATGAAGAGTAGTGCCTCATGTCTGTGGTATTCTTCCCCCAAATGAATAACCTCCATCTATCATGGCAAAAAAGAACAAAAATTGAGGACAGTCAACAAAGTATCTGACCTTTTATTTTTCACAACTATCAAGGTCATGACAATCAAAGAAAAACTGAAAAATGTTTACAGGAGATATAATGCACTATTACAATGTGTTATCTTGTTTTAGATTCGAGAAAATAAGAAAGAGAATTAGTATAAAAACTGGATAAATACAAATAATGTCTGGAGATGGTTAATAATAGCATACAAATGTTGTTTGCTTAATTTTAACAAGTGTATCATGGTAATGCAATATGTTAACATTCAGAGAAACTGGGTGTGAGGTATATAGAAACTCAGTATTATTTTGAAACCTTCTTTAGATACAAAATTATTTTTGAAGTGTTATTAAAAATGCATTTTGATTCCTGGTATTTAATAATATGCTAGGATTTTAGAATCTCAGAAATGTAGATATTAATCTCATTGGAGAAAGCTGAGGCTCAAGTTTCTGAAATTTGCATGAGGTCAAATAGCTAACAAATAGAAGAGACAATATTAAATGATAATTCTTTCATTCTTGAAAGGTGACAATTTATTACAATCAAACCACTTCCATCCACACACATAGAATGAGTTTGTTTTACATTTGTGGGTTGTATGTGATTCTCTGTATTATTTTAAAAATTGCTCCATTTAAATGGTATAACAATTTTCAAATAAAAAGGAATAAAATGTACCCTAATGTGTTAATTTTAGTTTGAGATTTATTATGAGAACAAAGCAATTGTGTCCTTTTCAGGTGGAATAATTTCCTCATAAGTATTTACTTTAATAACTTTATATTCCTTAGAAACATTCTAACAGGTTTAAAAAATCAAAATAAAGTTGTATCTATCAATATATAAAAAAAAAAAAAACTACAGAAGCTGAGGAATACCCAAGGTGATCAATATGGGTAAAGTCTATTCCTCAAAGATTCACAAATGTGACAAAGGTGTGACTAGGGGTAAGAATTCAGTCCAGTTCAGATGTCTGATAGTCATTACTTCCAAGTTTGGAAAGAAATTGAAATTTTCCTTTCTCCATCTTGTACTAAATGTAATTTCTGCCTTTTTTGGTTGTTGTTTTGAATCTATTTGCATTTAATGTAATTGCTATGTTTGAACTTAAATGTCCAATCTTATGATTTTTCATTTGTCCTCTTTTTACTTTATTTCCTTGCCCCTCTTCCTTTCATTTGAGTATATCAGATTAAATATATACATATATACCCTATTTTATCATCACTAGTGAGTTTTGGGCTAAAACTCTATTTGTTATATTTCTGTGGCTGTGCTAGAGATTACTGTCTATTATTTTATCATCACTAGTGAGTTTTGGGCTAAAACTCCATTTGTTATATTTCTGTGGCTATGCTAGAGATTACGGAGTACATCTCTGGCATACTACATTCTACCTTCAGATAATGTTGCTACTACTTCATGAATAATATCAGATTTTTACAAAGTACAATTCCATTTCTTTTTCTCCAGTCATTTTACACTTCTTGACATGCATTTCATTTCTACTTATGTTATAAACCTTCATAAGACAGTGCTATCACTTTTTCTTTAGCCAGATAACACTCATTTAAAGAAGTTTAAATATATACCAAAAAAAAAATGTTCTCTATTTCTAACTACATATTTCTCCTTCCTGATTGTCTTCATTTTTTCTGCAGACTGAGGCTTGATTCTGATATGATATTCCTTAAGAATTAAACAACAACAAATAGATCTACCCTATGACCCAGCAATAGCACTGCTAGGAATTTACCCAAGATATACAGGAGTGCTGATGCATAGGGGCACTTGTACTCCCAATGTTTATAGCAGCACTTTCAACAATAGCCAAATTATGGAAAGAGTCTAAGTGTCTATCAACTGATGAATGGATAAAGAAATTGTGGTTTATATACACAATGGAATACTACTTGGCAATGAGAAAGAATGAAATATGGCCTTTTGTAGCAATGTGGATGGAACTGGAGAGTGTTACGCTAAGTGAAATAAATCATACAGAGAAAGACAGATACCATATGTTTTCACTCTTATGTGGATCCTGAGAAACTTAACAGAAGACCATGGGGAGGGGAAGGAAAAAAAAAAGTTAGAGAGGGAAGGAGCCAAACCATAAAAGACTCTTAAAAACTGAGGGATGATGGGGGGTGGGAGGGATGGGAGGGTGGGTGACGGGTATTGAGGAGGACACCTGTTGGGAGGAGCACTGGGTGTTTGACAATGAATTCATTTGACAATGAATTTCATATTAAGAAATAAAAATAATTAAAAAAAAGAATTAACAACAACTCTTTAAAAAAAGCTATTTCTTGTAACAAAAGTTTAGTTCAGCTTTTTAAATTCTGAAAATGTGTTTATTTCACCTTCAATTTTGAAGTATATTTCCATTGTCTGCAGAAGTCTAAGTTACTAGGTTATTTATTTACACTCAGCACTTTAAACATGTTCTTCTATTACATTCTGGCCTACATATTTTTCCTCCTTTTAGACATTAGTTAACATTCTCATCATTGGTTCCCTAATTAAAATATGTCATTTTCTACCCTCTGGCTGATTTAAAATTTTTCTTTTTATCTTTGGTTTTCAGCAATTTATCAATGCTGTGACTAGATTTCTTTATGTTTGTGTTGATCCTGCATGATGTTTGTGGGGCCTTATTTTTAATTTTTTCCTACCCATTTATACTTTTCATCAATTTTTAAAATATTTGGCTATTATCTTTTCAGATATTGTTTCTCTTCTCTACCCTTTCTTCTATTTTGGAAGCTTTACCTTCACAACTGCTAGAGAGAGTCTGACGTTGCTCAACAGCTCTTGAAATTTTTTCTCTTTATGTTTCATTCGGCTATTTCTATCAACTTGTCAACCTGGTATACTAATATACCATCCCTCCTTCTGTTGTGTCCAATATGATGTGAAATCCTTCAACTGTTACATATATCTATATATCTATATCTATCTCTCTATATATTTTTTTTATTTATAGCATTCTCCTTTCTGTCCTTATCTTCAGTTTTCCCATGTGTCCATGCATGTGGTCCAATATTTGCCCTGGAGCATTTAATTCACTTGTCATTGTTATTTTGAAATTCCAGTATGATGATTCTGATATTTGGCTATCCTTGCGTTTACTTGTAATGACTAGACACATCTTTGACTGCGAGTCACATATCCTTGTAATTGTTTGTTTTGTGTGTATGTGATATACTTTTTTATTGTATATCAGACAGTATGGATGATAAAATAGTAGAGACAGAAACATTTGCAATTTAGCCCCAGTAAAAGGTGCGGTCCATTACGCCACTTTTTCATTTTAGATGGCTACTGTAGAAGCAGACACAATGTAATCTTCATCTGAGATGCAGGTAGAGATTGTGGTGGTTTTATTTAGGTTCAGTTCACCACTGGCTTCAAATATTTTGAAGGTATGATGGATGGCATGGTGTTTGGGCAATAACTTGACTCTAGTTATCTCTTTATGTTCTCCTTCACAGCTACCAGGTTTCGGGAATAGGAAATCTTTCTCTGCTTTATAGCCCAGATGTTGTCCTTTTGGAATGGCAGAGAGCTCTTCTTTTTCTCTTCTTGACACTTTCTGTAGCTGGTAATCTCATTCTTATATATTTGCCCACACTTGGTAGGGATCCTGTGGCATCCCTGGCAGAGATGGTGTCCCTCAGAACTCAGAGAAGGCATCCTTGAGTTCTCCCACCACTTCCCTAACATTCAGGTGACTGCTGCCTTTCCTCTTGATGAGAGCCCCTCAGGCCAGAGGCAAATTCTATCAGTTCTTTTTCCCTCCCTCAGATTGCGTGCCACTCTTATGGAGCGGTGGAACAACTGGGAGAATTGGTGGCTCTTTGCAGGAATAATCCCCAGGTGGGAATCCTAAGGGTTCTAATCTGTCATGGGAGCATATATATGGCTATTAAAAGTTTGATATTTTTCTCCCAACCATTCTCTATGGTAGATTCCTCCTTCTCCCAACACTAAGCCAGGGCTGAAAGCATCTATGGATCGTTTCTTCTATACCAAGTGTTCATTACTTTACATTTAAGTACTTACCTCTCTGATTTATTTTTAACTTATGATTTTGTAGGTTGCTTATCAGACTTGCCCTTATGATTATGGTGGAGGCAATGGGCTCTTCTGATTTTTTTTTTTATTTTACATCTTAATTAGCATTATTAATGCAGTGGGGCACCTGGTGGGCTCAGTTGGCTTAGTGTTTGACTTCAGTTCAGGTCATGATTTCATGGTTCATGAGTTTGAGCCCCACATCAGGTTCGCTGCTGTCAGCGCAGAGCCCACTTTGGATCCTCTGTCTCCCTCTTTCTTCCCCTCCCCCACTCATGTGAGCTCGGGCTCTCTCTCTCTCTCAAACATAAACAAACATTAAGTAAAACCTACTTAGGGGCATCTGGGTGGCTCATTTGGTTAATCGTCCAACTACAGCTTAGGTCATGACCTCATGGTTCATGGGTTCAAGCTCCACAACAGACCATCTGCAGTCAGCATAGAGCCCACTTAGGATCCTTTGTCCCTCTCTCCCTCTACCCCTTCCTCCCAAAGTAAATAAACATTATTTTAAAAAAGAACTATGAAGGTAGTGCAGGAATTTGAATGTCTGTACGTGTTGCTAAAATGTTCTCTTTGTGTAGTACCCTGAATTGCTCTCCCCATTTCCTAAATTCACACCACCAAAAAAAAAAAAAAAAAAAAAGAAGGGCTAAGACTTGCCCTACATATTCCATTTGAGAAATTAGTACATGGTTTATTTATTTTCCATTAAATTGAATGGATATTAATTTAGATGTCTTATTTAGGAACATGAAGCTACATTTTGGAGAATTTGGAAATTCTCTTTCAGTTCATTTTGCTTTTCAAAAAAGAGAATCTTAGTATATATAAAGTAAAAAAAAAACGTCAAGAAAATAAGAAAAACAAGCTTGAGATCATGATACGTGAATGTCAAGAAAACTGATTTCTTTGTACGAACCAGCAACATTTAATGAGAGTGAAGAAAACAGCAGGGTGTTAGATAAATGAAAGCAGACAGAAAAAACAAAATAAAATAAAACAACTTGATCAAAGAATAAAATATAGAACTGTGATCAAAGAAAATAACCTTATAAAGGAAACAATACTTGATTTTCTACAGAGACATAGAGAAAATAGAGAATATATTCAAAAATTTAGTTAAGTTGTAGTCCCAGATCTATATTTTATGAATATGTATCTTGCAATAAATATTCCTTTTTATTTCCTACAAATTGAAAATGGAGTGGCCAAGAAATAACTGTTTTCACTTCCCATGTAAATCAAGGCCCCCAGAAAAGTTACTTTGTTTTTATTTACACTTATAAATAATATAGCCAAAAGCTAATTTTAAAATAGGCAAAAGAACATTCAAAGTAGTAACTGTAATGCAAACTATACATAATTAGACTGAGAAGTCTTCATGATTTAAAAATTCAAATTACCCAATTTGAAAAAAATATGTACTAAAACCCACTACTTCTCCTAAGAGTGTTTTACAGACCTGGCTAATACACTGAAAAGTCTTATGGATATTGTGACAATTTGGGAAGAAGTGTAGGTAGGATTATAGGAATTATGTATCTTTATAGGTACCAAATCCTATACCCAGATTAACTTTAGTAACTATTCAACCTATCTCTATCCTATTTCTTCTAAAGTGCTTTATATGGATTTAACATCAATAATGATCTTTCTAGGAAGCTAAAAACATTAGTAAAAAATCTCATTATTCTTTTAAACTGTTTATTACATAGCAAAATGATATATCCTGGAAAATGAAAAAGACAGGTGTAGATATTTCCTTATACAATGGTATTCTCTGAATTTGACCGATTCATAGGAGATCTTTCCACCTAATCTCTGTGCTTTCTCACTGTACAAACACCACGGTTAAAGGCCTTATTGCATCTTATTTGTTTATATCTGTATCGATAGCTATACCAAGTAGACACTCAAGAAATACTTCTTTGTTTTTGTTTGTTTGTTTGCTTTTTTCCTGAGTGAGTGTGCATGCGAGTGGGGGAGGGGCAGAGGGCGAGAGAGAATCTTACGCAGACTCCATGTTCATCATGAAGCCCAATACAGGGCTCAATCCCAGGACTCTGGGATCATGACCAGAGCTGGGATCATGACCTGAGACGAAATCAAGAGTTTGACGCTTAACCAGCTGAGCCACCCAGATGCCCCTCATGAAATACTTCTAAAAATAAATGAATGAAGATTTATTTCACTGGAAAATAAATGTTCAGCACTAAGTATGTATGCTAACACTCTCTTCCTCTCTATGAATGTATGTATGTGTGTTGGCCAATGTCACACAGCTACGAATGACAGCATTAGGGTTTCAGAGATGGAGCATTAAAATCTTCCACCTCCCCAACCACTCAAGCACAAACCAGATGTTTGAAAATGAAGATACAATATTACCCTGGTTATTAAATCATTAAACAAATGCCCTATTCATTTTCTGTCACCACATACATACAACTGTATTCAGAAGGAACCATGAGACATATGCATATATTATGGTATGAACTAAGAAATTAGGTGGAAGTCTAAAAGAGAGTGTTGGGGGAAATGCAAGAATTGCTATCGCTTTCTTAAGGGCATGCTAGAATTGCACTGTGAGGAACTATGTTTCCAAGCTATTTGTTGAGAGTGAATGAAAGCTTTCAGGAGTGAGTGTGGGGATACCTTGCTCATCTTCCTTAGGATTTAGTACATTTCAGGTTCTGAATCAATGTACGAGAGTAGGAAAGAAAGAAGGAAAACAGAGAGCAAATAAAGGATGGAGGAAGGAAAAAAAAAAGGAGGGTCTACAGGAAGGGAATGTGTCATTCCAAATTAAAGTTAAGATCTTAGTGGACAGGAGCTAATATCTATAGTTCTTTTCAGTCCCATTATGTTACATATAAAAGAATGCAGAAATCCATGCAGAGATATTCTTTCCTAAATAGAACCCTTAAAATCGGTTTGTTCTTTTATAGTTGCCCAAATGATCTGCTCTAAGAAAAATTATTTTGTCTTATTAGTCTTATCATTTAGATAAGAAAAGCAAACTACTTGGTGTAGTTCAATGAATTATCAGAGGTCACATAGCTCAATGCTGGAGCCACGATTTGAACCTGATCTTCTGGTTTTGAAACATATAACCTTTACTAGGTTGTCTATTAAGGTTCACCCTACCCAGTGACTTCACAATCCATAATACTGGTTTTTAAAAGTCTTACTTTTCATAAAACTTGAGTCTATTTTTAAAAGTTTTATTTTCAATAAAACTTAAAATCTCTAACCTTTTCTATACTCACTGGACATATCTGAGTTTCATGAACCAATATAGTTAATCTCTCTATGAAAATCCCCTATGATGTGTTGTCAGAGTTTCTTCCCACTTATAGTATCAGTTCAAACAGCTTTTCAGAGATAACTATAATTCTGAAGAAAGCCTGAGTTCTTTATGGCTAATCCTTTACACGGCACCACCACTCACTTTATTTTTAGCATCACTGGGTTCAAACAAATGTCTCACTCTGACATCTACAGTGGCTTCCAGCTACATCTGGTATCCCAAAGGACCCTGAGGGGAAATTGGGAATGAGTACAGGCTTGAATGAGTTTTCTCCAAGTCTTACTAAATATGAAGCTCACACATTACATTTTGTGGGACTTCCTGATTTCAAAGTGTGAGAAACTTTGACATTTTGAGGTAGTAAAACAATCACTGTAGGTCCTCTCTATGTTTGGTAGAGCTCTACAATCTCAAGTGTTCATGCAATAAATGATTTTATATGCAATTTCCATTTTCAAGGGAAGGAATTTATACTGGAAATTAAACATTTGCTGCATTAATCACTCTTTCGTTGTGCATTCATTCAATTACTATTATATATATTATATATATATATATATATATAATATATATATATATAATTTATGTAACTAACGTAACTTTTAACTCCTATCAAATATTAGATGTTAGATTCTGGGAATGTAAGATGTGAAAAGGAACCTCTAATTTCTAAGGCTGATGATCTTAAGGAAAGAACGCTGTGAAGCCAATCTTTATAGTGTTTTATTTTTTACAAAATCATCTCATCCCCACTTTTAATTTTTATCTCCTGGGGTTTTCCTATCCCTCTCCAATCTCAAATATTCTAAAGTACTTATTTCAAGTGCTTATTAGAAGATATGTAAGGTACCAGGAACTAAGTGATATTGCTTTTAGTTATTGCTACTGTAAATGGAATTATATATTTCTTTTTTTTTAATTTTTTTTTATGTTTATTCATTTTTGAAAGACAGAGAGAAACAGAGCCCAAGCAGGGGTGGGACAGAGAAAGGGGACCACAGAATCTGAAGCAGACTCCAGGCTCCGAGCTGTCAGCACAGAACCCGATGTGGGGCTCGAACCCATGAACCGTGAGATCATGACCTGAAGTAGGCTGCTCAACGAACTGAGCCACCCAGGCGCCCCATCATATTTCTTAACCAGCTCTTTAGAACTTTATCGGTTTTATGCTAATTTGTTATGTCATGTTAATTTTGTTACCATGTCTGTTACTGGGCTTTTGCTGTTGTTGTTGTTGGGTTTTCCAGGTGAAGCATCACAGAATTGAAAAGAGTGAAAACTGTACTCTCAACTTGCAAAAAACACTTATTATTTTGTTATCCTTTGTGATATTATTAAAGATCACCTCTAGAATGCAGTTTAAAAATAATGATGGCATTAGCTATCCTGAAACTTATTCTTAGAATTAATGAGAATGCTTCAAATCTACTGTTTCACCATTATTAACAATACTTGCCTTTTATAGCTCTTTTTCTAATATCCATTTTTATTACATCAAGGAAAGATTCTATAATTATAACTTTACTAACAATTTCTAGTAGGCATGGGTTATGAATTTTAAAAATATCTTTGATGTCTATTCATATGATTCACTTTCATTGACCCATTCTTTTGATAGAGTATAATAATTAGTGTCCTAATATTAAATGATCCCAGAGTTTATCATCTATATTTTATTTATTTTGTAAGTCCACTCTAGGCTCAAACTGGATAGCTGGGAAGAGTTTAACAGAAGACTATTTATAAATTGTGATCACATTTAAGGAAACCAACAAGAGGTGGTATAGTACCCTGGGACTAGTAATAGTGAGCGATCTTTACTATTCCTAAATGGTATGTGGAAAAGAAAGAGTTATCAACATGGAAAAGACTGATTTATAAGAATTGGGACCTACAGTAGAGAGATACAGCCAAATAACAGTGAAATCTCATGAATGGACTGAGTGGAATAAATCCCCCTTCCTCCATTTCCTGCTACCTACTGTCTTCTCCCAATCCAACACAAAGCCAGAAACCAGGAAAGTTCAGGGATGCCTTCTGTAGGGATCTTGTTTCCAGGGTTCAGAACTGGGGAGAGAATAAACTAGGATAAGCCAACAAGATATCTTGATCTCTGTATCTAAAGAAAATGCCAGTGTACCTAACATGGTCCAGTCCCTGTACTATATATGGCCATTCTTGATATATATCATTTGCTCAAACCAGTGAAACAGAAATTTTATTAAGATTTGTGGCCGGAGTAATAAGATTCCTGTGTTAGAGGTGATAACTGGACCTAATAAAGCTATCAATAAGGTTAGACTTTGATGAGCAAGAGTAGACTGGCTTAGAAAAAGGATAGACAGAAGTTGGTAGATAATAAATACCCAGGGGTTTTCAGTTCATTACAAATTGTTTGGTTTTACTCCAAGCACAGTGAAAGTCCATTGAAGGGTTTTACAAAAGGAATGTTATGAGCATATCATCTGAATTATTTATTCCTTAAAAGAATCCCTGTATCAGATGATTGATGTAGGTAGCCTTTTATGTAGGTAAAGAAGTAATATCCTTCTCTGAGTATATGTGGTGGTGGTGGTGGTGGTGGTAGGGAGATATTTTTAAATACTTTCTTGTTTTCTTTCTTGTTCCAGATTGTTTTTTGTTGTTGTTGTTTTTAAACTTTCCAAATGTAGACTTAATTGTGTAAATTTTGCTAAATGTAAATAACAAATTTAGTTTTTAAAATTTAAGCTACAATTTTTAAGCCAAACAAGTATATACTGTTTTGTTATAGGTTTTAAATATCTCCTATATTTATATTTGTATTTATGTATCTTACCTGTATGTATTTCCTACCTTATTTCCTTGACATCTTTACTAGAAAATTTTCTAGTGTATTATTTTCCTGAAAAGCAACACTTCTATTATTTCCAATACATTTTTCATTTTGTTTCAATTGTATTAAGTGCTTATTTTCCTCTTCATTTTTGTCTATTTGTGGAACCAAATACTGTTTTTCTATGATTTAGAGTATAACTTTTAAGTAATATATTTTTATTACTTTTGATGGTAATCATATCATTTAAACATTTAAATTTCATTATGGATACCATGTTGGTTGCATCTCATATTTTTGGCATGTAGTTATGAGGATGATCCTATGTTAACAATATGAAATAATAGTTAAGTTTTCTCTAGGCCTATAAGATATGATAATTAGAATATGTGTATACATATATATATTTCTTTTCAAGTTGTTTTCAGTATGATTCCTCCAATTAAAAGGTATATATTCTAATGCAATGAATTTTTTCCAGCATAATTTCAATTTTTTTTTAAATAATGAGTTTTCCTACAAGACTTCACTATGACCATTTTGGGATATGTTTCACTAAAATTTGTAAACCATGGGTTTGTGAGACCAACATGAATATTTACTTATTAAATCTAGTTCATAAAGTATATTTTGTTTCCTTCCATATTGTTTACTTTTAAGTCCATGATTCGTCAAAGTTTGAGAGATGTGTTCTAAAGTTGACTTCTATTATTATAGTTTTGTTAACTTCTTTTTGAAAAATTCAAAGCTTTTTATTCAAATATAATCTTGTTCAGTGGTAAACAGCTACTACTGACATACTTTATTTTGTGTGATAACTGGTAGCACTTAATGAAGTAACTTTGAATTCCACTGTATTTTCTGCGTTTTTGCCCTGAACTTTGTATCATTTAGTAATATTGGGACTTGACATCTCATATCACAGAGATATGACTGTGTATTGAGAAGAGCATATAAGCAATTTTAATCTACTTTATTAGGTTATAACTCACCCAAAATATATACATTTTAGGTGAAGCTGAATGAGTTTTGAAAAAATTTAGACATGTATAAATACCTCCTTAACCAAAATTTAAAATATTATGGTAACCCAAGATAATTTCTTGAGTCTCCTTGCAGTCATTCACCCCAATCCCTGCCCTAGGTAATTACTCACTACATTTCTATCATACATATAATGCACATAAATTTTTCATGTTCTTAAACTTTATGTAAATGGAATTGTAGAATATATACTCTTCTTTTGCTCAACACAATGTTTGGAGATTCATCCATGTTGTCATACATATCAATATGTTATTCTTTTTACTGCTCACTAATAGTGTTCCATTGTATGAATGCACTACAATTTGTTTTTAAACTCACTCATTGATGGACATTATCCCCTATGTTTTGGCTATTATTAATTAAAATTCTAAGAGAACCTATAAATCTGTATGTTCACATATTTTCACTTTTCTCCATTTATATACATTTTTATGAAGCTTTGCCTAATCTTTCTTTGAACAAATTATCTTATTTTTGGGTTTTAAGAGCTCTTTATATATTTTGGATGCAAGTCCTTTGTCATATGTACATGACAACTGTCTACCAATTAGTGGTTTTCATTTCTTTTTCTTAATGGGGACTTTTTGAAGAGAAGATTTTAATTTTGAGAATGTTCAATATGCTGATTTTGTTTTCCTTTTATGGTGTTTATAGGTACCCCATCATGTATTACGTTTGCCGACTCTAAGGTTGTAAGGATTTTTCATGTTTCCGTCTATAAGTTTTATGCTTTTATATTTTTGTTTAGATCCATTATCTATTTAAATTATTTTTTGTGTATATGGTGTTAGGTAGAGCTCCCCATGTCTAATCACACATCAAATGATTCTCTAGAAGGATTCACAGAACTCAGAAAAACTATTATATTCACAGTTACAACTAAAGGGTTCAGGTTAAAGTAAGCAAAGGAAAAAGTTATAGAGTATATAGTAGAGGAGAGACCCGGCATGAACTTCCAGCTCTCCTGTCTCAGTGAAATTATGTGAAAAACACTTACTTCTCCCAGCAATGATGTGTTACATGTAGGAAGTATTGTCATCCAGGGAAGCTCACCCGAGCCTTGGTGTCCAGAGGTTTACTGCGGGTCACACTGTGCACAGGGAGCATCTGCATGACTGACCCCCCCCTAGTCTCCAGTCCCTCCAGTAGTTAAACTGATACATGATGGACTAATTCACTCATTATAAATCACATTGTTATGATAAATTATCTGGCAGGGCCCAAGATCCCAGGTACACAAATACCTTCTTATCAGTCAGGACAGTCTAAGGGCTTAGGGGTTACCTCCCCGATACTGATTTCGTTGGAATTTGCAGGGTTTGAACATGCTAAGTGTGCTGAGTTTTCCCTTTACTGCATGATGTGAGGTAACAGTAGAGGTTCATTTTGTTTTCTATAAGATATACACTTGTTTCAGCACCATTATAGAAATTACTGTCTTTTTGTATTGAATTATATTGGCTCTTTTGTAAAAAATCAATTGACTTCACATGAGTAGATCTATTTGAGGACTCTTCTCGATATATCTATAGTTATGATGATAATTCATAACATTTTATTATATACCCTTATGCTATGTCTCACTGCTAGGTAATGTAAGCCATCTCAATTGTTCCTTCCTTTGCAATGATGTATTGGCTGTTTTAGTTTTTTGCATTTCCATGTAAATTTTAGAATCAGCTTAAGTTGTTCTACAAAATACATGCTGAGAATATTCTTGGAATTGTTTTGAATATATACATCAATTTGTGAAGAATTATAATTTAAAAATATTAAAACTCCCATCCATCAACAAAGTATTTCTCCATTTATTTAATATTCTTAATTTTTCACAGCCATGTCTCATGTTTATTTTTTATGTAGAGATCTTATACAATCTTTGGTTAAATTTATTCATAACTTACCCCCATATTTTCAAGTTTATTGTTGGCATATATTAATTTATTGCTAGCTTAACTTGAGATAATTATCACCAATAAATGAGACCAAAGTGAATAACGGGGTGTCACTCAGATTTTCTTCTAAAACATAAGAATATTTTAATTTTCATAAATCAAATTAAATTTCTATTTAATAATTAAATGTTCCAGTAAAATATAGTTGACAAGAAAGCTTCTAAAGACATGGGATTATGAGTATCCTGATACTAAGGAACTGGCTGCATCCCTTTCTACTATGTGATTTAAAGCTCTTTCCCAATACAACCTATGGACACTTTTCATTTGTAGATTCAAATGTTTTTTCTATTTTTGTAAATTTTTCTTAGACTCTACTTTTAAATATTAGTGCTATTATATTGTTTTGCTTTTTCTTCTTAAGAAACAATTTTTAAAAATGGTGTCTCTATGTGCCTTCCATTTCCAATATATTTTGTACAAATACTTTTACTATTTTTTCTTTTCTTAGAATTTATTTATTTATTTATTTATTTATTTATTTATTTATTTATTTGTGAGAGAGTGAGATAGAGAGAGAGGTAGGGAGAGCAGGACAGAACACATGCAAGAGAGAGAACACGAGGGGCGGTGGAAAGGCAGAAAGAATCCCAAGCAGACTCTGTGCTGTCAGTCCAAAGCCCAATGCTGAGCTCATGCTCACAAATTGTGAGATCATGACCTGAACTGAAGTCAAGAGTCAGACGTTTAGCCAGCTGAGTCACCCAGGCACCCCACTACTTTATTTTCACTTACTTATTTGTTTATCACTGTTTCTTCCCATTTTCCTTATTGTTTATTTGAGGCTATATGACCTTAGGAACTTTATAATTTTGTCTTCATTTCTGAGATAAAATTATAATTTCTTCCATTTGCGTTTGAGTTCAATAAACTCTATTTTTCTCTGCTTTTAATCATCCATTAATGTTCCAAATAAAGGGTTAGTATCCAAAACATATAAAGAACTTATAAAACTCAACACCAAAAAACCAAATAATCCAATAAAAAAATGGGAAGACATGAAAAGACATTGATTCAAAGAAGTCATACAGATGGTCAACAGACACATGAAAAGATGCTCCTCATCACTTATCATCAGGGAAATGCAAATCAAAACTACAGGGAGATATTACCTCACACCTATCATAACAGCTAAAATCAACAACACAAGAAACAAGTCTTGGTGAGGATGTGGATGGAAATGAACACTTATGTACTGTTCTGGGAATGCAGGCTGGTGCAGCACCTCTGGAAAACAGTATGGAGGTTCCTTAAAAAATTAAAAATAGAACTACCCTATGATCCAGCAACTGCATTAGTGTGTATTTACCCCAAAATACAAAAACAGTAATTCAAAAGCATACACGCACCCCTATGTTTATTGTGGCATTATTTACAAGAGTCAACATATGGAAGTGATCCAGGTGTCCATCGATAGATAAATGAATACAGAAAATATGGTATATATGGTGTGTGTGTGTATATATATATACATATATATACATATATATATATGTGTGTATATATATATATATATATATGATGGAATGTCATTCAGCCATAAAAAAGAATAAAAACTTTCTATTTGCAAGGACGTGGGTGGAACTACACAGTATAATGCTCAGTGAAATAAGTCAGAGAAAGACAAATAGTATGAGTTCATTCATAGGTGGAATTTAGGAAGCAAAACAAGCAAAGGGGAGAAAGAGAGAAAGCAAGAAACATAATTAACTATAGAGAACAAACTTGGTTACCAAAGGAGAGGTGAGTGGGGGATGGGCTAAGTAGTTGATAAGAATTAAGGAGTGTAGTTGTCTGATGGGCACCGGCTGTTGTATGGAAATGTTGAATCATTACATTGTACACCTGAAACTAATACAATACTGTATGTTAACTAACTGGAATTAAAATAAAAACTTTAAAAAAGTGATCACATATCACCATAACAAATATAATAATAATGAAAAAGTTTCAAATATTTTGAGAATTACCAAAATGTGACACAGAGACACAAAGTGAGAAAATGATATTGGAAAAATGGTGTTGATAGATTTGCTGGACACAAGGTTGCCACAAAACTTCAATTTGTAAAACAAAACAAACAAAACAAAACACCTGTGAAGCACAAGAAAACGAGGTATGCCGATAGTGACTTCTAAAAAAAAAAATCCACTAATGTTCTTAGTATTTTAATTTCAAGGTTCCACCCTCCATATACTCAAATGGTTGACTGATGACGCCTAAATCTGTTTAGAATGGTATCTAATAGTTACCTAGACTTCAGAGTTTTTTGTCTTTGTTTTTCTCCTAAGGGAATTTTCCTTAGCTGCAATAAATTATTATTATTTATTTTAATATTTATTTATTTATTTTGAAAGAGAGAGAGAGAGAGGTATGGGTTAGGGGCAGAGAGAGAAGAAGAGAGAGAATCCCAAGCAGGCTCCACACTGTTAGCACAGAGCCCAATGTAGGGCTCAAACTCACTAATTGTGAGATTATAACCTGAGCTAAAATAGAGTTGGATGCTTAACCGACTTGACCACCCAGGCCTCTTTGTTCTGACTTTTTAAATACAGTCTTGATAAATTTATTAATTTTCTTATTGTTTATATATATAACATTTTAGCATATTTTCAAAATCCTAGCATTGCAAAATCCAGGTGCTGTGGATTTGTTCTGTTGATAAGGTAATAAGTAGTTCCTCCAATTCTATGGCTCTGTTTTGTTTTTTAGGACCCTAATTTTTCTTCTTTTGATTTTGCCACTCTTACCACTCAATTGCCACAAAAACGATTCTCTCTTCCATTGTGGATTTTTGTCCCATAGAATGGTCACTTGCTTTCTAAAAACAATTTCATTTTCAGTAGCCCCTTAGGCCCATAATAATTGGGATGCCACCAGAAAAATTAACTCCGCTCCCAGAAAAACTCAAATACAGGGAACAGTGTAAAATATTTAATGTTTCTATCTAGTTACCTAATAGTCATATACCTTGGGTAGAAAACTATAGAAATAATTTTCTGTTTTCTTTTGTTTTTTTTCTGTTTATGGTAACAAGTGACTCTTTCCATTTTCTTAATCTGCTTTCTATCACCATTACTTCTACCATCTCCTTGGGAAAAAGCAAAATCTTTATTCCTGTTTATCCATTATCATCATCAAACATATTTCTTTTTCCCTTTCCTTCATTCCTTCCTCCCTCCATCCCATCATTCCTTCCTCAGGTAGGGTGAGTAGGACTAAAGTTACAGAAGGAAGAAAATAAAAATCTTATCTGCCACATAAATACACATTCTGAAGAAATACATATTCTCTAAATGTCCTTCACAAATTACCAAATTAGCTGAGGCTTTTCACATAGTATTTCTTAGAATTTTAAGAACCTCTTTGATGATATCAGTGGGGAGCTAATACAAGTACACTTTTTGAAGGAATGGGACGTTACTTAATGCTAGTAAACTTTTTTTCCCATTTAACACTAGAGGAAAAGCAGGGAACTGCTTACCCTTTTAATTGTACCAAGTTTTACTTCTTAAAGCTCCCTCTTGTGATCCACAGTAACCTGGGGAGAACAAAACAGGAAATTCTTTCCTGGAAGGAAGAGTCAGGAGTGAGAGAGTCTGGGTGTGGGCGAAAGCTTTATTCCACATTTGCTGATCCTACCAGTAAGCAGTACCGAACAGGGAAGAGGACTGCAAAAATCTTTTCAACTTTACATACTCCCCCTTTTTTTTCTTTGATTTTGTTACTCTCTGATGGGTTCATCATACTGACTGAGGAAATAGTAATTCAGGTGGGAAGTACTCCTATACTCATGTCTAGAGGCAGGAAAGAGTGGATAAATGGGGATTTTTAGTTCTGTGGTGACTCTGGACTGTGGGAGGACACCAATGGAGAGAGTAGGTGGGTGGTGGTGGCATTTGAGAAGAGGAGAAGGCAAGCTATTTCCTGGGGATCACAAGCAAGGGAAGAAAGGGAGAGTAAAAGTGGGAAGAGCTTGGTATTACTGAGTAAACACTGTTCCCATTTACTGATAGATGCAAAACAGTCAGTATATGGGAGGTCTCACTGAACCAAGTAACTAAATAAAGAGAAAATTTCACAGACTATTGGACTGAGACTATATTGGTGAATCAAGCATAGAAAGGATGGGAACCTCAAACATCCCATAGTGTGCTTGTATTCCCACAGTGAGAAATGTTCACATTTCTTCACTTTCTATAAATTTTCTCCAGTCTCTACATAGCACTGTTTGAACAAATTTGCTGATAGATTTATCTCAGCCTAAAAGTAATACACAGACATAAATAGCTCCTAAATATTATTTATTTCCTACCTACAGGTATCTTTTTTTTTAAGTTTATTTATTTATTTTGAGAGATGGAGAGAACATGAGTGAAGAGGGGCAGAGAGAGAGGGAGACAGGGAATCCCAAACAGGCTTCAAGCTATCAGCACATAGCCCGACATGGGGTGCTCAAGCTCATGAACCCTGAGATCATGACATGAGCGGAAACCAAGAGTCAGATACTCAATCAACTGAGCCACCCTGGTGCCCTTTACCTACAGATATTGTAATAAAAATTTCCTGTATACATAAGCATACTGGGCAAAACTATGATAGCTTAATTTTTCTCTCATCAAACTGCATCTGTAGACCTTAAGACCTATTTACACTTGATAGTTACCATTTATCAAACTATTTTTTTATTTTTTTAATATTAAATTTATTGTCAAATTAGTTTCCATACAATACCCAGTGCTCCTCCCAACAGGTGCCCTCCTCAATGGCCATCATCCACCCTCTCTTCCCTCCCACTCCCCATCAACCCTGTTTATTCTCAGTATTTAAGAGTCTCTTATGGTTTGGCTCTCTCCCTCTCTTTTTTTTTTCCTTCCCCTCCCCCATGGTCTTCTGTTAAGTTTCTCAGGATCCACATAAGAGTGAAAACATATGGTATCTGTCTTTCTCTGTATGATTTATTTCACTTAGCGTAACACTCTCCAGTTCCATCCACGTTGCTACAAAAGGCCATATTTCATTCTTTCTCGTTGCCAAGTAGTATTCTACTGTGTATATAAACCACAATTTCTTTAACCATTCGTCAGTTGATGGACATTTAGGATCTTTCCATAATTTGGATATTGTTGAAAAAGTGCTGCTATAAACATTGGGGGTACAAGTGCCCCTATGCATCAGCACTCCTGTATCCCTTGGGTAAATTCCTAGCAGTGCTATTGCTGGGTCATAGGGTAGATCTATTTTTAATTTTTTGAGGAAGCTCCACACTGTTTTCCAGAGCGGTTGCACCAGTTTATCAAACTATTTCACATACATTATGACATGTGACTGATCATGTCTCAATCCATGAGAATATTACTGTTTATTCTGGTCAATCCAAACCCCTTCTATCAATGCAGAAACCTTGGACTTTCTTAGGGAGAGAGTTAATAATAACGTTGCATTGATGATTAGAAAAAAAGTGCTCTCTGCTCAGACACTTTCCTTTGATGAGCCAAAAATAGACTCTCTGATGAGATGTTTCGAGTTCAAACCCAAAGTTCTTTGTATCAAATATCACATCTTCAAAGGCAGGACTTGTTTATAGGTTTTAAGCCAGGAGATTGGTTAAGGGACTGACAGGTTAAAAAAGTTGTTGCTCTAAATATAACAGCTGATATAAATTAAGCACTTACTATGTGTAGGGATCTAAGTTTGGTTGTTTCACATATCACATCTTTGTCACAACTACCCTATACGAAGGGGACTCTATCTTTCCAGTTCACAGATAAGGTAACAAAAACATAGACCCTGAAAGAGAGAAAGTCTTATCCTCATAATGAGAGAGTAATGGTGAGTTATTTTCTGCTTATCGGCATAGAATAAACCTTCACTATTGTCCTTGAAATCTCAGCATGGGTGATCTCATTTTCTAAACTTCTCACCTGCTAATGCTTCTTCCTGACCATTTATCTGTGTCACACCTATTCTGCTGATGTTGGTTCTGCTTCTTTTTTATAGTACATGTGTGTCTACGTAATCTAATCTATCTTTCAACTGCCTTCCAGTTACCTTTATTTACAATTTTAAAAAATAATGGTAAGATTATTAAGAATGTTTATACTAGCATTTGTCAAACTGAATTCCATGGAAAAGGGGTCACACAAAATAATCTATGACAAAAGATACCCTAATCAAATATATTTCAGGAACGTACATATTTTTGAAAAAAAATTTTAACGTTTATTTATTTTTGAGAGAGAGAGACACAGGGCTTGAGCAGGAGAGGGGCAGAGAGAGAGGGAGACACAGAATCCGAAGTAGGCTCCAGGCTCTGAGGTGTCAGCACAGAGCCCGACGGGGGGCTTGAACCCATGGACCTTGAGATCATGACCTGAGCCGAAGTTCAACTGAGCCACCCAGGTGCCCCAGCAATGTTACATATTTTTTGAATTATGATTGACAAACAGTATTTTATTAGTTTCAGGTGTATAAGATAGTGATTAGATATTTTTATACATTACAAAATGAACACCATGATAGGTCTCATTATCCTCTGTCACCATATAAAGTTATTACAATATTATTCACTGTATTCCTTATATTGTACATTATATCCCCATACCTTATTTACTTTGTAACTGGAAGTTTGTGCCTCTTAAATGTTAGGTGACCTCTGGAGAATCACCATCAGCTTTATGAGATCAACAGCCTCTGGAGCTTTCTTTTGAAAAATGAAATGTTGGGGCACCTGGGTTGCCCAGTTGGTTAAGCATCTGATTCTTGGTATCAACTCAGGTCATGTTTCAGCCCCATGTCCAGCTGTGTGCCGAGCATGTGGTGTACTTGGGATTCTCTTCCTCTCTCCACCCTCCCCTGCTAGTGCACACATTCTCTCAAAATAAATTTTAAAAAAGAAAAAAAATGTTAATTTTACTTAACATATCATTTACAGATGTATTTACTATAAACCTCTACACACATAGCTTTTCTCATATCATTTATGTATATCCCACAGAACAATGTATATATATATTTTCTTATCTGTTGGTGTATACAATAAAATCTATCAGCTTTGAGGAAATGCCTGAACACAAAGTTCTTAGATTTATTATAAAGATTAAATACCCCCCTAAGGAGTCATCAAAGAACAATTCTGCAAGGCTTTTATCTTTGGATGCCTTGGTATTGGTTTTCACACACCTCAGTTGGGGTCACACAATATTTATCATTTGCTCCTGCTATCACGGTAAAGTAAATGCTCTCATGACCACTGAGGCATTCCCCAGGGAGGTTGTATATTCCCTCAAAGAACTAAGGCACCAATGAAGAAAGAATACTCCAGAATGCTACCTGTAGGAGAACAACAGCCTCTTGCAGAGGCACTGTGTTGAAAACAAATCTGGAAACACACCCATGCCTAGTTTTATGGGTTCCTGACTTCTTACAGGATGCCTGTCTCGAAGCTAGAAAAACAAAAGTTTAACCATGACAACCCTAGGACATTTCCAAGTAGGACCAAGTTGAACTCCAGTTGGGATTCTTTTCCTGGTAAAAGTCTTCAATATAAGTGATTTTCACTATAGACTTGATAGTGACAACTTAATTATCAAACACTCTGGAGAGGATGCAATAACATTAATGCAACTTGACACATAATTATCATTTTTCCAATATAATTACCATGTAGTTAAAGCTCTGTCCTTATAAGATTTCTGAAATGTTCTTGTCCCCCTCTGATGCTAGGTTTATCATCCTTTCTTATATTCACTCCTAAATAAAGAGCCAGTCAGAGAATGAAAAAAAAAATAGATGTATATTCAGGCAGTGAAATTCACATACCTTTTTTCCTCTGGACTTCTGCAGTGGATATTACCTTCAATCTTAAAGATAATAAAGAATGGATGTGGATATTTATTGATTTTTATCACGTGTTAGGGAGCTAAAGGCTTTTGCATATATTATATTTAATCATCTTTACAATTCTGAAAAGTACTTATCCTATTATCATTTAAGGTGAGAAAACTAAGACTCATATAAGTAATTTCTCCAAGACTATCAGGGTTGTGTTAATAGCTGTTATTTCAATCCTTGCCTGTGTATTTCTGAGGCAATTGTTCTTAACTTTACTTGCATCTTAGGATCACCTGAGGAATTCAGTAACTAGTAGTATCTGGGTTCCACCACTAGAGATTGGAGTATGGTCTTGATATGTGCATTTTTAAAGTTTCCAGGTCTTCCTGAGGTAGCAATGGTTAAGAATCACTGCTCTAAATCCCTCCTAAAAAATCTCCCAAACTACCAAATAATTATGCTTCTGTATTTTTGATCTAGAAACTAAAAAAGTGAGAAGTACATAGCACAATGAGTTTTGTTTCAACTTAAGGATAAATGAATAGATACATGATTTTGGAGAAAAAGTGCACCGTAGGGGGCAGGAGTAAATGGTCTTTGGAATTAAGATAGAACTGAGTTTAAATTACCTCAGACAAACCACTTAGGGCAGAAAACCAAGAATCTTCCTTGCTCCCCATTTTTCTCCCTACTATCATTTAGTTCAACACTAATACTATTAGTACTAATTTAATTTTTACCTAACTCTTCTTTAAGAAATCCTCCTTACCTCCCCACCACATACATGCCACAATGTCCTTCATGTCCCTGTCCTTGTGGATGTAGATTTTAGTAGGAAAGGCCACAAAATATGATTTATTAAATGCCAAGTGATTCTGGTAGCTCAATAGAGAGCATCACCTTGGGAATTTGAGGAGACTTTCTAGAGGAAATGACAACTGAACAGAGGATAATACAGAAGTTAGTCAGGGAATGAAGTGAAGCAAGGATGGGAAAATACATTCTACTCAGAGAGATCAGCATGGATTATGGGTATAAAAATGAGACAGTACTATGCACAGAACACTTGGGAATTTGTAAGTAATTGAATAGAGCCCAGATGTGGGATATCTTTTGAACAACGACAAGATGTTTTAAACCAAGAATCTATTTAATAGATGCATAAGACCTTACCATTAGAAAGGACCTGCTGTTTAATCCCATTTCTGAAGTACAAAATTCCTCATCCTTTGAGGCCCAGCAGCATGAGTGTAGGACACAGCAAGTATATACTGAGATGGCAATGAAATCATCAGTTCTCCTCATCCTGTATTCATTTCCCCAAATCACAAATCAGTCTGAGAATCTAAACAAAATATAGGCAGGTCGACCTCTCTTTAGAAATAAAAGCAATTTCTGCAAAATCAACATTGGCAAGAAAAGGTACTATGCTTTTTTGGGGTAGACAAAGTTGTCTTTCAATAGTTGTCTCAATGAATAGCTCTGTTTCCCATCAGTTGTCCTATTAATAAATGAGTACATAATGTTTTACATTATGGAGAATGAAAGACATTTCCTTCAATTATACATAAAAAACAGCCAAGTAAGAAAGACTGCCAAGTTTGAAATCCATTTTTGATGCATTGTCTTTTGTTTCTGCCTGTGGTTTTCCAAGTGATATATGCACTCTATTTCCACACACTGTGAATCCCAATATATGTGGATTGTAATCAGGACACTGGAGGTTTCCATCATGGAGTCCTAATGAATGAACACACATTGTGACTATTTTTCCTATATTGAAAAAGAAAGTGTGTTTATTTGTTTGTTTGCTTGCTTGCTTGTTTAATACCCTTGCTGTGTCTTACCTCAGTATTTCGGTAGTTTCTCTGACTTCCTGGCTTCTGGCTTCTTATCTCTAAACTCTCTGCCTACTTTTGTCAAGCCAATCTTCAACAGATTAAGATAGAAAGTTGTCTAATCCCGTAGTGGTTTTCCTAGCTCCTAAAGCCAGTTATCAACCCAAGATCTATTTTGCCAAACAGATGGCATTTTCCCTGTAGTAGTGGACACCCCACATATGATTCCCATACACTTCTCCAACAATCTGACATCATTTAAAAGGTTTTTCTACCTGAATTCTCTTCTCCCAAATCTCCATCTTTCAAACCTCACCCTACCAATTCTACCAGGATACTCAGAGTGATAGACTTCCATCCAACATTTCCTATTTCTTTTTTAACCTGTCAATAAAAGTTTTGTCTTAATTGATTTACTTAGAACAATCTGCCTCAAATCACAATTTATTTTACTAGATTGTGAGTTCCAGACAAAGAAACTGATTACCTCCTCATCTCTCTCACCTTCCCCCGATTTACATGTCCACATACCCATGCTTCCTGAAAAATGTCCAATGTTTTGGTGGCTCTTGTTCTTAATTGTATTTCCAGGGGAATTCTTAGATGAAACAAGTCCTAAATCAATACTCTATGATTGATTTAAGTCTTCCCTTCCCAATTACTCATATGGCTAGCCAGATGTCTTCAGTGGTGAGTTTGGTATGCCATAGCCACAATATTAATTGTGAAAACAAAGTGTAGAGGAACCACTTGCATAAATATATATACACATATATACATATATGTGTGTGTGCATGTGTACTTTCATAATTACATTTGTCTCATCTTTTTCCTTCTTTTTTTGACATTTTCTTTTAATATTCAATCTTTTTGTACATTTGTATTTTCTACAGTTTTAATACAGTTTTGTTCATTGCCTGAACCATAATCTACAAATCTATTTTAAAAGTTGGGGGAAACGCTCTAAAATTACCCTGAATGTAAAATATTTAAATATTTTTATTTATGTTTTATGGCTTAACCATGACATATTATCATTATTACTATTCTTTTGAAATTATTATTTTTACAATAACTAACTCCAAGCTATTCTGATCCCTGGGGCTGCTGTGGTTCCTCTAGTAACACTCAAGATAAAGGTTGCAGGAAATGAAATCTGGGTTAACCTGAAGGACTTTTCTGTAAGAAAAAAATATATGTTGAATGCATTTTCTTCTTCCTGTTAATCCACTCCACGTATGATTTTGGGTATAATTTCATATCTAACCTCATTCTCTAAGGTACATAGGCAGTTCATAGCTCAAATGTCTGAGCAAAAAAGTATCAGTATGGGTCTAAAGATATTTTTTTCTGGCTTCCTTAGCAAGAGCCTTTTCTCTTAACTCTAAACTTAGTATCAAGAGGAAATCCTAGAGCTTTAGGCTTTTTGGGCAGTAATTTCACAAAGAAGTACTTGCTACCTCACCTCCACTTATACTTTGAATAGAAAAAGGCCAGGAAACATAGATATATCTGTGACCTTGATGTAAGCTCTACCTCTTTAGATCCTTTGACCTACATATACTTGGTGTACTGCATGTGATGGTATTGTTTTCAAACAAGTGTTTATTTTCTTATTTTTAAAATAGGACCTATTGTGAAGGGGATGTACTGAAGGAGATGCTGTTGCCATTACATGAAGTGAAATATGGCTAGTGCCACACTCAGAATGGGTGCTCAGAGTGTGTCTTCTGGCTTTACTGAGAACACGTAATAGAGAAGGGCAACAGATTTTGGCACCAGATAATCTCAGCAGACTACAAACCCCACCAGATTAGGAATTATAACTGCCTCAATCTCCACCATTTGACTCCAAATATCTAGCAGATACTTCCCACAACAATGTGTTTGTTGAACAAATGAACAAAGGAATTAACAAACATAAGTGGGATTAAATTTTGGTTCTGACATTTACCAGCATCCTATCATTTAAGATTAACTTCTTTGAACGTTAGTTTCTTCATCACGGATATGAAGACCACACTACCTGTTTTCCTGAATTGTTATCATGTTTAAAGGAAAGCATATGACAAGTCTTCAAAAATACAAAAGGTATTATTCCCCTTTGTGGGATGGATGGATGGATGAATGGATGGATGGTTGAGTGGCTCAGTGGATTACGTGGGGCAGGTCAAATACAAAGTAGACGTTGGATGTGTGGAAGATACACTCATAGGTTCATCTTACCAACACCTCTTTTGGAAGACAAAGAAATTATTGACTTTCACCTCTGGCCTAATCCTAAAGTTACTGATAAGATGCCATATCCCACTTGCACATACAGTTTAAAAGACAGTTTCATTATACCCATTACTTTTACATTTACCCTCTGTCAGTTGCTACACACCGGCAAAGGAGGAAATTAGCAATGCAAGCATTGGTAGTGACTCCTACAGGTCCACCTTTGTGTTGAAGATTCATTCTTTACCTCCTTTTCCACCCAGTATTTGACAGGTTTGTAAATGGGTAGCAATAAGGTGGTGGTAGTGGGATTTGGAATGATAGCCCAGTCTCATAAATTAGACTCTTCAGAATATTTTTCTCCTGTTAGTGTTAAATGTATATATTGACTTGCATATTGATAAGTAAATCTCTCTTTCATTTTCATCTGATTTTCATAGTTAGTATTAACCTTAGAATATGCTAGCAATTTGCTCATACCCTTTAACAAAGTATTTGTCTCTACTTAGTTTATTGATTTATCGATCTTTTTTTTGGTATGTAATTATAAAATCATTTTTTAATGTTTATTTTTGGAAGGAGAGACAGAGCATGAACAGGGGAGGGGCATAGAGAGAGGGACACACAGGCTCCAGGCTCTGAGCTGTCAGGAAAGGGCCCAACGCGGGACTTAAACTCATGACCCCTCATGAGCCATGAGATCATGACCTGTGCTTAAGTTGGACGCTTAACTGACTGAGCCACCCAGGTGCTCCTATAAAATCATTTTTACATAGGCAGGGGTACATTAAAATGTGTGTAAGTATTTTGTGTATTTGTGTAAGTGTGCATGTGTATGGATATAGATGCATATACTCACAGATGAAAGGAGCTGTATCTTTTTAAGAGGGACTAGACATTAGCCATCTTACGTTTCAGACTATATACTGAATTACTTACTGGCTAAGTTCATTAGCATTTCAGTAATGTAACACTTTAATTGTGCTATGAGATTGCTTTAATCTTCCTCTCCTCAGTAATGAGAAATGCCTCACCCTATTGTACAACTTTTGAAGTATTATGCACAATTCTGGATCTCTGTGACCTATTAAAACAGCATCTCTGGGAGGCAAAACTTGCAGAACTCTTAACCATGGCTTCCCAATGCCTTCAAAAATCTGATTTCAGCTTATTTTTTCAGGCTGTCTCTCCTCCCTTTACCATTTCCATGATCTAGCTCTCTAGAATGATTCATCACCCATGGGCATTCCAGTACCTAAATTTCATACACTTTAATACAAATTTATTACAGATTGTGTTCATGAAGGAATCAAGTGTAGTCATTATCTATCTCACTCAGTGAGCCCAAAAGATCTACAAAGCAGAAATCATTTCTGGCTTTCCTAACTCCTGCCTGTTCAGTGTCTGGCACTCCTAATTTGCATTTATGTAAACAAATAAATGTTACAGTTAATTAAATCCAAAATTAAATATAATTTAAAAATTTCCCATCAATAGGAAGAGGTAATTTGACTATGTGAATTTTTAAGAGCCCAGTCTATAGCAACAATTTCCATTACAGTAAGACTAAGGATGAAGGGGAGTAAATATATTATTTGGATAAGTAGATAAGTTGGGGCTGTTCAACTGGTGATACCTTATGAACTCCAAGAAGTCTTAAGAAATAAATCAAATTCCCTCTGGCCTCTTGGTTTTGCAATGGAAGAGGCCACAGGAGTCAAGTTTATACAGAGCAACAGACGACTATACTGGTTCATCCAAATATATCTGTCGACCCTCCAGAGCTGCTTTTCCTGCCACCTACAATCTTGCCTTTTCTCACCTTCAAGACTATCTCTTTGGCTCAGCTGTCCTCTCTCTCCATGTTCTTTCCATCTGTGCAGCTATTACATTCCATGTTGGCTCTAATCATTGGCAGAAATTTTATTTTTCATAGCTCTATCTCTCACCTGAGGATTTTATGTTCATCCCCAAGTTGTTGTGAACTGTTTCCATGGAAGGCTTTTCTATACTGGTTCACAACTTAATATTTGTGTGTCTTACATGTTCATGTAACCTCTTGAGCCTTGATTTACTCAACTCACAGATAGGAATAGTAGGTAGGAATAGTGATTCCTAACTAGATGGGTTATTAGGAGAAATGCATTGAGAATGAAATCTAAAGTAAAATGTGAATCATAAGTGAATAAACGATTTTCTATATTTGATGAAGTATCTTACCCTCAATAAAGAGAATGGGAGAGAGAGGGAGAGACAGAGAAAATGAGAGAAGAAAGAGAAGAGGAAAAGAAACTTAAAAGAAAAAAATAATCTATGTGTATAGAGAGCTAGGAACAGCACATAATAGTTAAACTTGTAAACAAAATGTTACTTGATGAATAAAAGGGCAAGATTTGTCTTCCTTTTTCTTTTCTTTTTTTTTTTTTGTGGTAGATTGAAATCAGCAGTTCTTGAAAGAAAAGCTTATCTTCTCAATCTACAAAAACTCCTGAAATACACAATTTGCATATGTATTTAATACAGTTGCAAGAAAAAAAAATGACAATTTATTGAGTGAATTTTATTCATCTTAAGACACTGACCTTTCTCAAGAGAGATAAGTGCAGTTGCCTCCAGCTATATGAATCACTTGAGTTTTTGTGTTTTTTTTCATTAGTGAGAGCAATTTTGCCAACTCTCTTCTTGAAATGAGATGTCAACCAAATGCTCAAATATTTACGAATTGACATTTTGTGTCTTTCAAATAGTCAGTCAGTCTAGGTGCATGAGTCCTCCCCAGCGTATAGCTATTAAGAATCAGTTGCAAGAAAAAAAATAGTCATGAAATAAAAAGGAGACTTTATAACACATGGCTTGAAATCTTAATGTGGTGCCTCAGATCAATCAAACCAATGAGCATCAAAGTTCAGTTTCAGCATCAGTGTTTTTATGATAGATTTTCTTCTACGTTTTTTCTATTTTATCCTGTGGCTGGGTTATAGAAGGCTGCAGGTAATGTTTGTGTTGTAAAATTGAGGCCAGTAATTTAATCCCCCCATAAAATTCACTCACAATTACAATAGCATTGAAATGGTACATAAATGAGTTCTTCATAAAGCAGAAAAGAAAAATGGTACAACAGTTAAGCTTTTTAATGATGGGCACTAAAGCAATGCTGCTGATTAGATTCTTTGCTAATTACCTTCTGTTACTTAGATTGGATGTATTTCAGCAGAATAGAAACATCTATTCATAAATAGTTGTTTTCTTGGTAGTAATATGAAAACATTTGATTCTAAAGTTGGAAAGTCCCTGTCAGGGTCATATGATCCAGTCTTTAGCTTGTAGACAAATTTAATCATGCACCACCTGAAACATAGTTCCAATGACTTCCATTTAGTTGGAGGGTATCTATTTTATACACAACGGTGGAAAATCATAGCAGTCATAATTTGAGATGAGACTTGAAACCCAAAAATTCTATGTAAGCAGCTGAGACCAGGAGCAGCAAATGCAAAGCACCTAGGCCAGGATGAGCTACAGATATAAATAAAGGATTAAGTACTACAAGGTAATCCAAAGAGTTAGGCAGGGGTCAGATGATAGGGACTTTTCAGACCAGTTCAAAATATTGGAAACTTAGTCTAAGAGTTATTGAAAAGCCTAGAGGGCTTAATCAGAGGAATGCTATCATGGAAATAAAGTCTTAAGAAAATCACCTATCTCCTAAGTTGTAAATGGACTGTAGTGGGGTAAGAATAGAAGTAGGGAACCATAATTGTATGAGGTTGCTATGGACTGAATTATATCATCCCAAATTTGTACGTTGAAATCTTAACTGCCAAGGGTACTGATTAGGAGACATGTTTTTAAAGAGGTAATGAAGGTTAAATAAAGTAAAAAAAAGTGAAGCCCTATTCCAATAGGACTGGTACCCATATAAGACAAGGAAGAGAAACAAGGTTCATGGATGCAAAAAGGCCATGTGAGGACACAGTGAGAAGGCAGCAATCTGCAAGACAGAAAAAGAGAACACATCAGAAACCAACCCTGTGTGCACTGCAATCTTGGACATTCCTGCTCCAGAACTGTGAGAAAATTCATTTATGTTTTGTGTTTTTTTTTTTAAGTCGCCAAGTCTGTTGTGCTCTGTTAAGGCAGACTAAGCAAAATAACACAAAAGTTACGGAGTTACCCTGGTAAGGGAAGAGGTAGTTTAAAAATGTTGATTAAAATAGAAATGTAGACAGATTTAAAACCTATTTTAAAGAAACCGTTTTCTACCTCTAATGAATCAGGTATAGTGTTAAGGGTAAGAGGAATGACAATAATAGATCTATACATATATGGTAGTGCTATTGCTTGATTCAGAAACAGATGGAAGAAGAACACATTATGGAGTGAAGGGAACTGGTGGTTTTTACTAGCATGCTAATTTTGAGATCCAAATGGACATATAAGGAAGCGAGATATATGATCAGTAATTCAGAGAAGATATATATTTGGAAGTCATTGTCACCTCCTATAAAAACAGTAGTAGTATACTTGGTAATTTCCAGTTGCCCAGAACATAATTACTTTCAGGATGGAC
The DNA here is from genome assembly GCF_018350175.1 of Felis catus. NCBI lineage: Eukaryota > Metazoa > Chordata > Mammalia > Carnivora > Felidae > Felis > Felis catus. The sequence goes on from NC_058382.1 coordinate 40,014,039, forward strand.
TCAAATCCAGGTGTGCACATACATGCATGCATGTGTACACAGACATTTGTCAAAGTGCAACCAATATTTATCAAAAGTCTACTACATTCCAGGACTATATTTTCCCTTGGAATTGTGCTATTCTCTGGAGAAAACAGGTCTAATATTGACTCTAATAAAAGCTTACAGTCTAAAGTGGGTGGAGATTGGGTATATGCATATGACATACAGATAAGAAAACAAAAATAGATGCTGTCATAGCATTAAAGCGGACTGGAATGGGACATCATTGAATGGATAGTGCAGTGGTAGGCAGAATAAAAGCTTCCCAATAATGTTCATATCCTACTCTTCAAAACCTGTGAATATGTTACACTACAGGCAAAAGGGAATTAAGGTTGCACATGCAATTAAGTTTGCTAAGCAATTGTTCTTACTTAAGATGGGAGTATTCTGTATTATCCAGGTGGACCCACCCTAATTGCATGAGCACTTAAGAGCAGAAGGAGAAAGGAGAGTCAGAGAGATGCAAACTGAAAAGCATTCCAGCCTTTAAAGGTAGAAATAAGGGTCCAAGAGTAAGTAATGTGGATGGCCTCCTGAAGATAAAATAGGCAAGGGAATGAATGGATCCTCCCATAGAACCAACGGAAAGAAACAGAGTCTTACAGATGCCTTCACTTTACTCAAATGAGACCTGTGTCAGACCTCTTAATTACAGAAATTTACTATATATACATATGTATATATGTATATATATATTTACTCTTTTAGGCCATGAAGTTTGTTGTGATGTGTTACAGCAGCAGTAGAAAATTAATACATGTATATAATTCAAACTTTGGGATCCAGGAAGAATTTCCTTAAGGAATAACACTTGAGTTGGAGACTCAACTCCAGATGAATAGAAGTTATCCTTTGGGAAACCTGAGAAGGGAGAAAGAGAAAGCACAGTATTTTATCCAGACAGAAGGAGAAGCAGGTACCAAGACTTAGATCCAAGAGAAAGTGCTTATTATACAACCAGATTTGCACTACTTTAGCAAGTCCTTCAAATAAATAGGCTAAAATCATATTCACAATATTTTTAGCAAATTCTTCAATGCCAGGGATGGTTTTACAAATACAGTGTTATGAAGTTAGATTAACCTGATTCCCTGATTCCATATTAGATAATTATTTTCCAGATTAATCCCGTATATTTACATGAACCCATAAAAGAGGAATAAAAATTTAAAAAGGTACTTTTCTACGTCAAAAGTAATTGAAATCCTACTCCACCCACCCCTGTATTAGAAGACTTGAAGAAAACCATTGTATTGTTTGAAGATAGATACTCACTTGAGGGTATGTGGGATGAAGTGGCATTTTGAGAGGTGTAGGAGACCCTAGAGATAGATGGAATAGAGTGAATTCATTGACCAGAACAACTGAAGAAGTGATCTTGAGGAAATAAACACAGTTGACCCTGGAACAACACAGGTTTGAACGGCATGAATCCACTTATCCATGGAATTTTTTAAATAAATAATATAAATACATGTTCTTCTCCTTAATGATTTTCTTAATAACATTTTATTTCCTCTAGCTTACTACATTGTATGAATACAGTATATAATACATGTAACATATAAAACATGTTAATCAACTATTTATCTTATTGGTAAGGCTTCCAGTCAACAGTAGGGTATTAATAGTTAAGCTTTGGGAGAGACAAAAGTTATACATGGACTGCAGATGTAAGAGAGTCAGTCCCTCTAACCCCCATGTTGTTCAAGGGTCAACCGTAAGCAAAATGTTAATATATGACACACTGAAGTAAAAGAAGCAGGGATGAGATACAGAATAATTTATGGTAATTTAAACAGAAAATAAATCCTCTAGTGCAACAGAATCCCATTATAACCCATTTGTTCATTTCAAAGTTTTGAATATAACAAGTTATATGATACAATATGAAATATAACTCTATTTGATGGAAGATAAATTGGCCTAAATGAAGGGTCTCTTCCTCTTACACAAGCATTATAAAAAAGGATTCATTGTTATTGTTGCTGACTTAGAAATGGGCAAAGAGTCTTAGATTTAGTCTGAATAAAAAATACTTCACTATAAAATGGCCAGATACCTACAGGCATGATAGGCATGGAAAACAATAAAGTATATCCTAATTATCAGAGTCATAATAGAGATCAATTATTGTGTTGCACCTTAGTGAGGGTTTCTCAATGTCCTGTGAGGTTCTCAAGGAGGAAGGAGCTTACAGATAAAAGATGTTTGCGAATTGCAGCTTCAAACTCCAGAGTTACTCTCTTCCTACTTGTAAATCAAAGATACTCCTACCAAAGATTTCCCCGGGAAGGAAAGCAATTAAATTTGTTTAACACAGTGTTCCACAAATACGATAGACTCTGAGTACTGATAAGGTACTATTACTGGCTCAAGACTGACATTACCTCTATTTTTTGTAAAATGGTAGACTATAGTAATTATTATTTCTCCCTCCACTGAGTTGTATTTTTCTATATACTGAATGTGAAGAAACCCATTCAGTAAATATGGAACCAGCCTTAATCAGAAAGTTTCTTCCATCTTTTCTTCCTTCTATCTTCCCTCCCTCCCTTCTTTCCTTCTTTCTTTGTATACAGTATATATTTCCCAAACAGCAGTCACATAGCATTAGTAAACACTGGGAAAAATGTCCATCTAGTAATAGAGGAATCTGGACATCAAACATTCAGACTGGTGGGAATTTCAATGACCTTCACTATCCATTACATCTTAGAGTCAACCTGAATCTTGCCTATTCTAATTAGAAATTAAGACAACTACTGTTTCCTGCTTTGGACTTTTCACTATCATCTTAGAATACATTGAAAGTGTATTGGAAAATAAAATTGTGTTAAAAATAAAACATCTCACCTAGGTGTTTCACTAAAATAACATGTCTATATCCCATTTCTTACTGCAGACAGTACTATACGAAGTAGATGCTGTCCTTCACATATTCATGCAGAAAGATATGTTCAGCACCATGCTTAATGATGGTAAGCCAAGATCTATCTAAAGAGATGGCATTTGAAGGGATGTAACAATGAGAAGAAGCCAGCTGTGCAGAAGGGTAGTAAAAGGGCACGGAAGATAGAGCAAAGATACATATAAACTCTCTGAAGTCCAAAAGAGTTTGCATCATTCAAGGAAGAAATTGAACCTAAGTGTAATGGACAAATGGTCACCAATGCTGTTGCACTCTGATACTTATGCCCTTTTGTAAGTGTCTCCTCTTGAGCATAGGTGAGAGCTGGGGTTTGCTCTTAACAAAGGGAATACAGACGATGAGATAGGATATATTTTCAGTATTATATTTATAAAATAGTAACTTCTGTCTTGTTGGCAGACACTTATTATTGATTCTTACCCTTGCTGACTTTGATGAAACAAGAAACCACATAGGGGAGGCCCACATGGCAATAAATTGAGGGCCAACAGTCAGATGGGAACCGAGGATGGTCACTGGTCAATATCGGGCAAGGAACTGAGCCTTAAGTACAGATGGCTACAAGGCAATGAATCCTGCCAATAGATAGGTAAATCTTAGAAGCAGATTCTTTCTTAGTTCAGCTCTCAGATGAGCTTCCAACCTCAGCTAAAACCTTGATTGCAGGCTCATGAGAGATCCTGAAGCAGAGCACCCAGCTCAGCTCTGCTTTGATTCCTGGCCCATACATACAAACTTGGAAATAATAAATTACTCTTATTTCAAGCTGCTAATTTTGTGATAATGTTATGCAGGAAAAATATACTGAGAGTTACAGAGGTACAATAAGGCAAAGTTGGAGACCTCAGCATGGGTGAAACTTGAGAGGGTATTTTAGGCTATAATGAAGAATTTAGCTTTGCTTCTCAATGCAGCAGATAGCCATTAAAAGATTCAAGTAAGAACCGTCACCTGATTTGATTTACTGTTTTTTTAAAAGATCACACTGGTTAATATATGGTAAAAACACTGTATCTGATTAAAGATATTAAGAACAATGAAACTAGTAATTCACAGGAAGGACAATATTTCTGTGATCAAAGGTAACTTTGCAAATGAGTAGCTTAAATGACCTTTTATTTTATTTATTTATTTTAATATATGAAATTTATTCTCAAATTGGTTTCCATACAACACCCAGGGCTCATCCCAAAAGATGCCCTCTTCAATGCCCATCACCTACCCACCCCTCCCTCCCACCCCCCATCAACCCTCAGTTTGTTCTCAGTTTTTAAGAGTCTCTTATGCTTTGGCTTAACATCTGGAAAGTTATAAGTTAACAGATATGCTCGGAGAACCAGAGGGCTGGAGGACAACGGGAGGGAGAGTTGTTGAGCCCTGGACAACAGAGCGCAGCTTGGCGGGGAACAAAGGTGCTCGCCAGCGCCATCTCCCTCGCCCATCCCCCAGTTAAATAACCTTTTAAAACTGTACAGGTTATAGATGAGCCAAACATCCAGGGAAGATTGTGATAGAAAAGAGAGTTTGAATAGTTATGGATGTGGGAATGAATGAGCCTTATACAAAAGGGTGGTTATGTTTTGACTGAAGTAAGGAATCCACATTAAGAAGTTAAAATGATCTGGATTAAGAAATAATTGACTCTTACCATCTTATCAAAAAAAAAAAGCAATGACACTGGAATCGGAGAGTCTGAGACTCAGGCTGAAACATTCATAAGCTATTAATAATAAACCTCCTAGAGAGGTTCCTTATGGAAGCTCTTCCAACTGTAGCAATGTGATCACGGTAAATACTTTTATCATTCACACACAGGGAGAAAATACGGAATCTATTAAAGGAATAAATTAGTTGTGAAAACAGATTATGTGTATCATATGATGAAATATCCATATGGAGTGAATTACATGAGAACACTAGTGGATCTTTAAACATGTGACTTATGGAAGATAAAAGTCTAACACTCCTCAATTTCCAACATTTCAATGGGTTGGGAAATCAAACCGTGGACATTTTACTTCTAAACTGAGTACATAAATAGAAGGATTAAGAAAGCAATAGCAATTTTGCAAAAGTTGGCAGTTGAGGACCTGAGGGAAGAAATGCCTCATCTTGCTTTGTAACAACAAAAACAAAATAAAATAAACAAAAATGGGATTTCAGATTTGAGATATGATTGTCTCCCTGTTTGTATCACTGTTTGTGGAGGGTAAAACTCTCACTTGCTTTTACCTTCTGTTTAACAGACAGCCCAGGGCAAGTCTCCTCTCAAACTGCATCATAGGTTTCTGAGAAACATGTCTAATGTGTCAGCTGCTTGAAACTGGCAAAATATCTCATCAGAGCTCAGGTACTTGGGGGCCTGTTTTATTGGAAGAACTAGTAAACACCAGAAAACGCCTTTGGTTTTGAATACTGAGCATTCTATCTGCCTGGTAATTCTGTGTGTTATCTAAACTATGCAGAACACAAGGTGCAAAACTACTGGTCGACTAGCAGTATATGCATTTCACATTTTATACTCCAAGGATTTTGGACTTTAAACCCCAAAGAGTTTATTTTTGGTGTGGATTCATCAAAGTTTCATGAAAGAGACTTTGAATCAGAAAAAACAGGGTTTGCATCAAGACCCAACTTGGGGGCTGTGGTTAAGAAATGCAACTCCTTACAGTAAATTTCTGCACATTGGAGACAATAATCCCCTCCCATATATTTGCAGTGATAATTATACAAGCACATATTTAAATATTTACCTGCCACAAAATGTATGAGGTGATTTTTACTTGACATTTAGCATTTATACCATCAGTGTAATCCAGATAATATAATCTTCACTTTATTAGAGAAGGAAGCAATTAATATCTTCAAACATAAATCTAAACGTAAACCTATTTTTATACTTTATACATTTTCAGTAACAAGAAAAATGGAAAATACACAAGAAAAAAAATCTAGCCATAATTTACCATAAAGAAATCACTGTTATTCATATATTGATGCATTTACATCTAGCTATGTATTAAGAATGATACACATATATTTATAACTACAATTTATTTTCATTTGCAACATATTTTTGCATATTACCATGTAAATATGTACATATCCATAGTGTTACTTTTATTCTTCACTGATTTATCCCACTCGTTAAAGAATCTTGTACATATTGGACACACAGTATTTGTTTCAAAATAATTAATATTCTTTTTTTATTCCACTGTTTGAACTTACCATAGTTTATTTTTTCCTTTTTCTTTTTATTTATTTTTTAAGTAGGCTTCATGCCCACAGTGGAGCCCAACACAGGGCTTGAGCCCATGACCCTGAGATTAAGACCTGAGCTGAGATCATGAGTCAGACATTTAACTGACAGAGCCACCCAGGTGCAATTTGCATAGTTTACTTAATACATTTTTTCAAGTATGTATCAAGACACTGGATGACTGTGAGCCTATACTTATATAATTATTTCCTAAAATTCCTACATTTCTAAGGGCATATTTTCTAGAACTGGACAAAAGGGAGAATTGTTAAGAATGAACTTTTTTTTTTCCTGCTCAATACTATACAGCATTGCCATTCCAGCCAAACTTGAGGAAGAACAGCTGAAGAATAAGCATTCTCATTATTGTTAAAGTAGGAAAACTCAATCTATAAATTCCACTGAATTCTGAATTATACGCAGTTATCACTTCTTAACTATCCTCAATTCATACTCCTTATAGTGTGTCTGAAACATTGCATGTAGCATATAAATATTTTTTTAATGCTTACTATTACTGTTTTTTGAGAGAGAGTGAAAGTGGGGTAGGAGCAGAGAGAGATGACGACAGAGGATCCGAAGTGGACTCTGCACTGACAGCAGCAAGCCCAATGCAGGGCTCATACTCATGAGCCATGAGAACATGACCTGAGCTGAAGATGGACGCTCAACTCACTAAGACACCCAGGTGCTACAGCATATAAATATTTTGAAATACTATAATATATGGTTTGAGAAAACTAAAAGGTGTGCAGAATACAGTAGCTGAACAGCCTGATGATGAAGGGCAGATGATGAATAATGCTCATTTATTTTTAAGTTATGTTTTATACAGAAATATTATGATCAAATTCAATAGGTGAAGATGTATGTTTACTATAATTTGCAACAAGTACGTAAATTTAAAATTCCCTATAAACCAAAGTACCCAAAGAAGATATACAAATGGCTAATGAGTACATGAAAAGTTTTTTTAACATCATTGGTTATTAAGGAAATGGGTATCAAAACCAAAATGAGATGTTATGTCACCCTGAAAGGATAGTTAAGATGAAAACAGAACCATATGTATGGCAAGGGTGTGGAAAAATTAGAACATTCTTGACGGCAAGACTGTAAAATGGGGTAGATAATACGGAAAACTGACAGCTCCTCTAATTTTTAACGAAAGAGTACCATGTGAACTAGCAATTTCACTTCTAGATATGTACCTATGAAAATCAAATGTTTATGTCCACACAAAAACTCGTGCATGAATATTCATGACAACATTAGTCATAACTGCCAAAAAGAAGAAACAACCCAAATGTCCACAAATTAATAAATGAATAAACAAATGTGGTATATCCATATAATAGACTGTTATTCGGCCAAACAAAAGGATGAAGTACTGATTCTACAATATAGATGGATCTTGAAAACATGCTAAGTGAAAGAAACCAGACACAACAGATCACATATTTTATGATTTCATTTTTATGAGACGTCTAGAATATGCAAATCCATCCCGACAGAAAATATATTAGTGGTTGCCAAGGGAAAGAGAGAAAGGGGAAATGCTGGGTGACTGCTAACGGGTATGCATGGGGTTCTTCTTGGAGGTGATAAAATGTTCTGGAATCAGATAGTTGTCATGATAATTTGTGAATATACTAAAATCCACTGAGTTGTATATTTTTAAGGAGTGAATTTTATGATCCATGAATTATATCTTAATAAACCTGTCACAAAATAACCAAAACACTCAGGCTACCTCTAAAATATTGCTAGTCAATTTCACATTTTACCTAATGAATTATTTTATTAAAATCCTATGAAGTAGTATATAATTTAATGTCTCCACTGTTGTATTAGTCTTAGAAATAATATTAAAGAAGTCATGAGCATGAAGTCATGTTTTAAATTCCCATCTTCTAATTCTAAGGCCACCAAATACTTCTTAGGATGAACTATGATATCCATGAATCTATAGAAGAGAGTTTAGACAATCCTGGAAACACATGGATTTTATTTTAGCTTACATTACAATGTATGCCCATGAAAACCAAGAGCCCACTTAGTGCTGATCAAACACTGAGTTGGAGGTGCGAGAGTAGTATATTAGGAACAGTGTTTAATTTTCCCCTTTGAGTCTCTCCCTTTCTACACATGAATTCTAATGTCTGGAATCATTTCTCCACCTCTATCCTTACCCATTTTCCTTAATCTGACTAAGTAATGTCAACACTTAAGTACCATCCTAGGTGCTAATTCTTCTGGCAATTCAATCATTACATGCTTAGTCCCATGGTATGCTCTTTCTCTGGATCACTACTCTGCCTGCGATGGGTTCCTTCCTACTGATTGCACACTGTACTCAGTAAGAGTATGCTTACCTACATTTTCCACTTGGCTGTGCAATTTTTCAGAGATGGTATTCACTATATTTGATTTATCAGAACATTCCTAGACCCTAGCACAGTGTTTGGAACATAATAAACATTCAATAAAATTTTGCCAATGGTATGAAAACATTTAATAATAGATGTATTTATTGGAATATGCACACTATTGATTAGTGTCTGAGTTGACCATGGTAGTGTATACCAGCAGATAAGGGTCAGGTTAATTTATTTTAATCACCCAATTAAGTTTCAAATATTAAAACATAAGTCACTCTCTCATACTTGACCTTTTCCGATACACTATTAATCTTTCAATAATTTAGCTTTATTAGTACACATATGTCAAGCCAACTTTTTGAGAAATGTCAGGTATCTCAAATATACAGGCACCATCCCAAAGGTGTGGCAATGTCAGAAAAGGAGGCAAATGAGACAAGTATGTCCTAAGGAAGAAAATAAAAATTAACGACTTTATCAAAATTCCACAAGGAAAACAGATTTAATAATTACCTTCAGCCATTTCTCTCTACACAGAAATGCTATCTCTTCCTGGTATCTATTTAATTAAATAGTCCTTACACAAAATCAATAATTAGTCACTCTGAAGACAGTTGAGGGATTTTAAGGTCACCACAAGTTATGAACAGTAAGCTTTACCAAGTCATACCAAATCCCTGAATGAATTACAAAGGAAGTTCAGACTTGGGTAAGGTGGCTCTATAGAACTAAGATATTTATATATTTCTTTCTTTTGAAATATACCTGACACACAATTTTACATTAGTTTCAGGTGTACAACAGAATATGACAATTCTTTAATGTTATACTATGCTCACCCCAAGTGTAGTTACCATCTGCCACCATAAAATGCTATTACAGGGGTGCCTGGGTGGCTCAGTTGGCTCAGCAACCAACTTCGGCTCAGGTCATGGTCTCACAGTTCGTGAGTTCGAGCCCCACATCAAGCTCAGTGCTAATAGCTCAGTGCCTAGAGCCTGCTTCAAATTCTGTATCCCTTTCTCTCTGCCCCTCCTCTGTTCATGTTCTCTCTCAAAAATAAAAAAAAAAAATATCTTTAATAAACAAATAAAAATAAAAATGCTATTACAATATCATTGACTATATTTCCTGTACCTTTCATACCCCTGACTTATTTATTCCATAACTGGAAGCCTGTACCTCTCATTCTCCTTAGATTAAAATATTTCAATTTTAATTGGTCATTCATAGGACAATTTTGCCAATCCAAGATCTACTTCCTTAATGAAGAATACACTGAAGGTAAACCATACAATAGCATGCAAAGCATTGTTTAAAAGGTAGTACATTAACTTCTTGAAAAGTCTGTAGTGGTAATAGTAGCAACTACTTATTACATACCTATTTGATAACAAGCATTGTGGTAGGCATTTTTCATCATTTCTAATAACAGCAGCAATTAGCTTTTGATACTATGAGCCTACATTTTGTAAATGAGTAAATGATGTGATGGGGTAAGATAATGTCACCAATGTCATACAGCTATTAATTAGCAGAATAAATTCAAATCCAAGGATGTCTGACTCAAAAGTCAAGTGTTTTCATCTAGTAAATCACATCAAATACATGAATAAATAAGTTAATGAATTAATAGATAAATTGGTTTGTAGCCCTAATCATGCCCCAGGTAACCATCATCTAGCATTAATTATGAACTCATGGATCATCTTGTTTCAGGTATGTTCCCACTCAATATACTTTTCCCAACTCTGGATTATTCTGGGGCAAATTCCAGGCATACTATTCGATCTTTAAATATTTCAACATCATACCTATAATGGCTTATATTTTTTAAACATTCAAAACATCATTCTCATATTTCAAATAATAATTTGTTAGCATTATCAAATAGCTAGCTAGTGTCCAAATTAATTTATTTTCTTACAGTGTGGTTTCATGGCTGTACAATGGGTGATAAATCTCTTAAATCTTATTAATCTATTGATTATGTCTGTTCTCTCTGACTTTTTCTGTCTCCCTGTGCATCTCTCTCTGTCCCTGTCTCTGTCTCTTTTCCTTTCTCTCCTTAGAATTTATTTGTTGAAAAAGCAGATTATTTACCCTGGAGAGTTTCCCTTAGTTGAGGTTTTGCTGATTGCACTTACATGGTATCATTTAACATAGCCCTCTGTATTCTGTGTTTTCTGTAAACCGAGGAGTTTACATCAGGGTTTCTCAATCTTTGCATTGCTGACATTTTTTTAAAAATCAGTCATTTAGATAATTATTTGCTGTGGGACCTTTGTGTTCATTGTAGGATGGTTAACAGCATTTTTGACCTCTGTTGACTAGATCCCAATAGCATCTCCCTAGCTGTGACAATTGGAGGAAAAAAAAAAAAAAAGCCTCCATACTTTAGCAATGTCTCCTGGAGACAGAATTACACCTGGTTAAGAACCATGGATTTAGATAAGGGTTTTCTGCTGCTTTGTTGTTCTTGCTTTATTAACTATTATTCTTTTTTTAAAGACTAATTCATAGGAGATCTGTTCTTTCAACAGTTCCCTCACTTAATGGTGGTTGTAGCCATCAATGAACATTTACCATATCCATAAAATCATTAAGGGTTGCAAAATGATGACTTTCTAGTCCTATCAAACTTTCTGCATTTTGTTTGTTTGTTTTTTTGTTTTGAAGCAGGAATACTTTCATTAAGGGAATGTTTTCCTTATTGATTATTTGGTTAGCCTGAGATACAGTATGCATAATAAAGGCAGGATAATGCTTATTTTTCTTTCTGTTACCAGTTTATGAAAAAGGAAGCTCTAACATTCTCCAAAGTGATCACACCAAACTGATGATTTTTGTTTTGCTTTCATAACAATGGACTCATTAACTCTTTTTTTTTATGAATTTTAATCCATTGCAGTTATCATGCCTAAAGATAATCAAATGATCTTATCTGTGGCCAACATGGCCTCTTTAGTCTGACTTCCTAGTCCCTTAGTTTTGGTATAACTATGATGGTCTTTGACTACATCCTTGATTTTTTGCATAAAGAGATGCTTCAGGTTCATCCTTTATGTTTCCTGCCTACGCCCAGAATGAGGTGTTTTTCCAAGGAGTATTTGTTCCTTTTGTTAAAATCTCTTACAGGTAATAATTGTATTATATTTCCTTGCACTCCTACAGAATATTGTTTATCCTGCTTAGTAGGGATATTAAGAAAATGGAAAAAAATGTTTTTTATAAGTTTTACTTTAGCAGTCCCTGTAGACTGCAAAGATATCAAAGACACAATACATGGTATTCATCCTTGTATCCTCAGCAGCTAGTGAGGTATATTTTGAATAGTTGGCTTCTCAAAAATTTGTTGTTATTCAAGGGAATGAATGGTTTTTAGTTGAGTAGTGTTAGTGACATTAACATCTGTGCTATCTAAGATAGGAAATGCACATATTTTCACTAACTTCCTTTTTTTCTTCTCTGACATTCAAAGGTGTATGCAAAAAAAACCCCACAAAAACAAAACAAAAAAGCCACCATTTTGAAAAGGACATAGATCTTCTTTGTTAAAGGAACCAAAAACACATTAAGCAGAGTAGCTATGATTTTAAGCAAAAATAAAGCTATCTGTCCACATTAAAAAATAGTAAGAGTCAAAATCACATTAATTTGCACTACCTGTAGAACAAATTAGCAAATGTTGTGACCATCTGTGAAAGACACCAGGGCCACATAAGACATGGAATTATTTAATGTGTTAAATCCATTTAAAATGTTTGTATCCTGTTAGTTCTAACATAATTACTATGTTAATTTCTGTGTGTTTTGCATATTAAACGGAGCGCACTCTGGGAAGCTAATGGCCGCTATGTCAGCTTTTTATTAAATCACAAAATAAACATGCACAATCCTGCTTCCAAAGATAATTAGTTTACTATTTCTGCCAGAGTTTAAATATTGGGTATGCTTTGAAGATTTGACTTCCATTTGGGGTGACAGTGGGTATGTGTAGTTTCATGATTCCTCAGATCATCCTTAAGGCAAGAGCATTTTCAAGGAGAGAGAATTCAAAAGTTTTCTTTTTTTTTTCTTTTTTACCATTTATTTTTAGTATTGCACAGTTATAAACATAACCAACATTTATAGCAAAGTTCTCCATAGTTATTAGGGGGTGGGGCAGAGAAATATAAGGCTGAATTCTGGGGTACAAAACATGACAATCAAATAGGAAATTATAAGATGCAAGGCAGTACAAACTATATTGCTTTTTTTAAATGTTTATTTATTTTTTAGAGAGAAAGAGTGTGAGCAGGGGAGAGCAGAGAGAGAAGGAAATGAAGAATCTGAAGCAGGCACCAAGCTCTGAGCTGTCAGCACAGAGCCCGGAGTAGGGCTTGAACTCAGGGACTTCAAGATCATGACCTGAGCCAAAGTCAGACACTTAACGGACTGAGCCACCCAGGCACCCCACAAACTGTATTGTTTTCAAGGAGAAGTTACAAAAAAAAAGCAACCAAGAAGTCCTGGCCTATCCCCACTCCAGACAGAATCTGTATGTTCATTAGATGAGGACCAAAATAAATCACACAAAAAGAAAAACAGGACCAAAGAAGGCTGTGGACAGCAGTGGGTTCTCTCTGAGGAGCCTCGGAGAATGTCTGCAGACGGCCTTATAAGCAGCCTCATCTACACTGCTTCATGCTTGGCACTGCAGGCAATTAAGGTTGGCATCGCTGCTTTAGAGAATATGGAAAATGTAGCTGTGCTTCCTCATTCACATTTCGTATCTTCTCTCAGCAATAAACTGGGCGCTACTTTTGTATGGTGGAAAAGTGGTATCGTGGGCCTCTGATGCACTGACTTTAACCTTCGGTTTATTCGGTGTATTTAATACAATCTCAGGTATGTCTTTTAGCATTAATTCACACTTGTATAAAATAGAACCAATACTAAGCCTCTCCTATTGCTAATGCAAAATCAAGTGAGATGATTTTTGTAAAGAGCAGAGACCTGCTCCTGCCATATGGTGCATGCTTTATGTATATTGAATTTATATATACTTAAGTTATAATTACTATAACTGTGGTCTCTTAAGGGGACAACAGTGTCTTTTTTTTTCCTTTCTGTTTTTGTTGTTTTTTAATTGTGGGCAGGCAGACTAAGGGTCATTTTAGCTTCTAATGCTAAAGAAAAAAATGTTCATAATATTAAATGATAACAATATTGATCTTTCATTGAATTTTAAAGAATTTGTAAAATAAAAAAATGAAATATTATTTGCATATTTTATTAAATGTTAGTATTTTATTATTTAATTTTTTTTCAACGTTTATTTATTTTTGGGACAGAGAGAGACAGAGCATGAACGGGGGAGGGGCAGAGAGAGAGGGAGACACAGAATCGGAAACAGGCTCCAGGCTCTGAGCCATCAGCCCAGAGCCTGACGCGGGCTCGAACTCACGGAGCGCGAGATCGTGACCTGGCTGAAGTCGGACGCTTAACCGACTGCGCCACCCAGGCACCCTAGTATTTTATTATTTAAATAGAACATTTATTTTGTTTACGATCTGCTATTATCTGTTAATTTTTATACATTTAATTTTTTTAATGTTTATTTTTTGAGAGAGAGAGAGAGAGAGAGAGAGAGATAGAGCATGAGTGAGAGAGGGGCAGAGAGAGAGGGAGACACAGAGTCTGAAGCAGGCTCCAGGCTCTGAGCTGTCAGCAAAGAGCTTGATGTGGGGCTTGAATCCATAAACTGCGAGACCATGACCTGAGCTGAAGTCCAGTGCTTCACGGACTGAGCCACCCAGGCTCCCCTTAAACATAGTTTATATATTTTCTTATTTGACCTCAAAAAGAAATCCTGAATGATGAAGAGTGGACAGGATTGATGTATTTAATGATCTACATCCTGAAATCCACACTAATGAAAGAAATTGTCCAAGGACCAAACGTAGTTGGTGACAGAGTCAGAACCACACCTCACATCTCCTTTCACCTACTCCCAGCCTCGTTTCACCAACCAGATGGTACCTCTTTTAAGGATCACTGACTGAACGTGCTTTTCTCCCTTCTGATTTCTACTTTCTTCCTTTATTCGTTGCTTTCCTTTGAGAACTCTCCAAAATTCAAGAGGTTAAAGAAAACTTTCAAACTGATTTGCATTTCTAGTGCCTGTGATAAGCTAAAACTTTTCAGGTTTTACATAAATTTTTTAAATAAAATCATTTTAAGTCCTTTGCATTCATAAAAAAATGCTTATTAATTTTCACTAACTCATTATCGTTTTCATCAATGATTACTTTCGGCTGTAATAAAGTGGTGCCTGAAGGCAACATTCCCCAAAGTAGATTCTGAAGATGTATTATAAAGCCTTTCCAGAGGAATGAATGCAAAATCAGCCACCCTGTTCCCAGTGTTCCCAGAGCAGGTGGTTAATTCCAACTAACACAACTTTTACTATACTATTGTTATCTAAATTTTTCTACCGAAATTCTGTACAGGCATTTTTTACTTGTGTGACCTCTAGCTAAGTCAGCCCATGTTCTTAATACTGTCTCTGGATCTGTTAAATGTCCAAAACAGTATATTTTTTTTATTGCATACCTTGAAAGGATTTAGAAGATGCATAATACGAATTATCTGGCACAAGACCTAGAATTTAGTAAATGCTTAACACATGTAGATATCCTTCAGCTCTGTATTCCAGATTGTTTTTTGTTTAGTACTGTGTAAAACAAAATCTGAATAAAGAAATCAATTTTGTTTATTGGTGATTAAAAATTTCCTTTTCATAAAGAACATAGATTTCTAGGCAAATACTGACTGCATTATTCTAATCAATATCTCCCTGAATATATCAGCAGAGAATATTCTAATATTTATTTTCGCTCTAGAGAACTTAAATTCACCTCGCTCCTCCTCTCCACCACTTTACCAAATTCCTCTGCTTCCAGAGATATTCTTGCCTTTGCTCCCCTAATAAGTCATAAAGTCATTCTTTCCCAGAAATACAAAGTTAAAACTATAGATCAGTCTTAGCAGATCCTCACCTCTGACATCTATCCCTGTTCCATTATCTTTGGACATAATGTTAGAACTAAATTATTTTTTTTCAATTTTTTTTAACGTTTATTTATTTTTGAGACAGAGACAGAGCATGAATGGGGGAGGGGCAGAGAGAGAGGGAGACACAGAATCTGAAACAGGTTCCAGGCTCTGAGCAGTCAGCACAGAGCCCGACGCGGGGTCGAACTCACAGACCGCGAGATCATGACCTGAGCCGAAGTCGGACGCTTAACTGACTGAGCCACCCAGGTGCCCCAGAACTAAATTATTTTTGACCTCTGGACAAGTTATTTCCCAGCAGGCATTTTGATATCTCACATAAATATTCAGTAAAGCTTCTCTACTATCAGCTTAGAACACTATTCTAAGTAAATGCAGTTTAGGCTTAATTTGGGAATATCCTCTTGAACTCTCCCACTTTATTCACAGATGGTGTCCATATGTATCACTCAACAATCTCAAAGAACTTGTAGGGCGACCACTATCCAGGTTTGTCTCAAACTGGGAGCACTGCTATGACACGGAACTTTCAGTGCTAACTGTAGTAAAGTCTGGGGAAAATTGCAACAAGCCGGCTCTATGTTGGAAATAACGCATAATATTTATCATCATTTGATTAATTATATGTTTATTATCTAACTGTTGTACTCCATCACACCTTCCCCAGGATGTAAACTCATTGAAGACAGAGACTTTGTTCTGGTCATAAATAATAACTGTGTCACTTACATGATAGGTTTCTCAAAAAAAAAAAAAAAAGTTTATTGAAGGGAGGAAGGATGGGAGGAAGGAAGGAAGGACAGATCAGAGAAGAAATGGAGGGCTGAAAATAAGCCTGTTTATCTGTCTCTTTCAACATCTAGCATAATGAATGGGAACTTCTACATACATTGATGGAGGAAAAAATCCTAGAACCCTAAGATTTGTTTTAGGTTGTAAACAATGAGTGACTCCCTACGCTCTAAAGCGTTGGCAAGTGAGAGCTTCCTGCAAACCACTGATACCATAACTACAAGTACTGAAAGATGTTTAAAAATTCAAAAAGGCATACTTCATTGTTTGAAAATGTCATAGGCGATAAAAATCAAATTCATCTGTATCAGCTGTCTCATAAGCCTAAAAATTCAGACTGATATATAATCATTGCTAATGCTTTCTGTTCAACCACACACTGCTTAACTCTGTCATGTTATTTTCTCCTAACTGAAATATTCAATCCTGTATTACATTTACTTCAGTCTGTTTTTGTTTGTTTGTTTGTTTGTTTGTTTTTCTGGACTCTTGACAAGGCTTTAGATTATTCAGACTAATCCTAAAAGGAAGTGACTCTGTGGGCCCCAATTACAGATGAGATGATTGAAATTCAGTGGTATGGCATCCAAAGTCCTTCAATATTGGTATTTGAATGACTCTCAATCTTGTTTCTTGTCACTCCATGGCAGATGGGTAAAGCTTGAACCACATGGAATTCATTTCCTTCCATTTGTGGCCTACCCCAATCTTGCTTTGGCAAAGGCTGTGACATCTGCGTTACCTCTTTGCTTATTTCAACCCAAGAAAATTTTCATGGTATGTCTTCTGTGAAGCCACCAATCGAAAGTGGTTGTCCCTTGTCTAAAATCACTGTGATTTTTAATATACTAGGTTGGAATTATTTATATCTATCTTACTCACTGGACTATGAACTCCATGAGAACAGAGGCTTTCATATGCATCTTAAATCTTTGCTATCTAGAACAATTCCTGCTACAGAAATAGAATGCACACATATTTATTTTAAAAAACAGCAAACAATGCTGCCTGAGTCTCTATAAAACAAACTATGATATTATTAATCGTAAGGCATAAAAGTACTAAAAATCTTATGAGCTTTTTTACTCCTATTCATCCTTTTACTTAAAATATTTTATCATTAATATTATCAATTCTATAAATGTTTCCAAGTTAAATTGCTATTATTAAAAAAAGCAATTTGAGTGTGCCTAATTATATGTTTTTCTTACCAATTATATTTTAAGATATAGACCCAGATAAATAGAAAGGAAGTTGCACCACAGCTATAGTATTTTATTTCTGAGAAACTCACTGCATAAGTTTTCAATAAAACTTACAAAAAAACTTTTTGAAAATAAGTTTTCAAAACCTGCATAGGGTTTTCAATGTGTTTTTCTTGAGCCTCTCATGTTAAACAAGCTGTCACATGGACTAGGGATGGTAAATGTTTTGCAGTCTCCTTTAAAAGTTGACTCTTTGTGAGGCACCTGGGTGGCTCAGTTGGTTATGCATCCAACTTCAGCTCAGGTCATGACCTCACAGCTCACGTGTTTGAGCCTGCATTGGGCTGAGTGCTGACAGCTCAGAGCCTGGATCCTGTTTCAGATTCTGTGTGTCCCTCTTTCTCTGTCACGCCCCTACTTACGGTCTCTTTCTCTCAAAAATAAACATTTTAAAAAATTTTTAAAAAGCTGACTCTTAGGGGGTCTCTTAGGTAGCTTAATGTGTTAAGCATCTGACTCTTGGTTTTGGCTCAGGTCATGATCTCATGGTTTGTGAGTTCTAGCTCCAAATCAGGCTCCAGGCTGACAGTGTGGAGACTGCTTGGGATTCTCTCTCCCCACCTTGGTCTCTGCCTGCCCCCACTCACTCACTCTGTCTCTGCACCATCAGTGCAGAGCCCGATATGGGGCCTTTTACTCAAGAAGCACGAGATGGTGACCTGAGCCGAGATTGACTCAGATGTTCAATCAACTGCACCACCCAGGCATCCCAAAAACCCTGTTTTTTACACAAGTATTCTAATCTCCCTGTATCTCCTTAAGATTCAAGAGTGACTGCACCACATATTAATAATGTGGCCTGGGACAAGCCAGCAAAACTATGTAAAACTCATTTTGTTCTTCTATAAACTCCTACAAATGATACCTCCAGGGCAAAATTTCCTGATGATCAACAAAACATACATTTTATTATAGAAGAATGGTAGTTTACTACTTCTTTCTGCTACTTGATCTTGGAATTTTATACCCCTGCCTTCCCCATAAATGGTGTTCCTTATATTTTCCCTGGTTGGAATTTGCTGTCTTTTAAACATTATTTAAAAAGGCAACCTCTGGCTGATTTCCCTGTTGTTTCAACTGAGATGTGTTCTTGCTCTCTGGCTTTTGCTTCTTTCTTCCTATGGTCATTATTAAGTGTATTATTTATAAGACATACAGAAATATTTATGTTTTGCTTATATGCTACTTCTTTCCTTTCATATGCTATGGAAATTATCTGTATTATTTCAGAATAAAACTATCGTAGTAGAGGCAACATGCCATATCATTTCAAACATTTAATTTCTATTCTTACCTAGCTGCTTTTATGTACCTGGATGGCAACTATCTTTGTCAACCCATAGGGCTTGCCCTGTGCTGGCTCTACATTAAGTTTTAACAATTTATTTTTTGAATATTGCTTATTGCACCAGTTATGCATGACTCAGAAAATAAGCAGTAACACACACATATACATACCTTTCCTGTGGCTGGCATCTTAAAATTTTTTTGATTAAATTTTTTTCTCTTAAATTTTTAAATATTAGTTTGGAGACAGGGACAGAGAGAGAGAGAGAGAGAGAGAGAGAGAGAGAGAGAGAGAGAGAGAAAGAGAGAGAGAGAGGACACACAAGCAGAGGAGGGGCAGAGAGAGAGAGGGAGACACATTCCTAAGCAGACTCCAGTCTCTGAGCTGTCAGTGCAGAGCCTGATGTGGGGCTCGAAACCACAAACCATGAGATCTGGATGTGAGCCGAAGTCAGATGCTCAACTGACTGAGCCACCCAGGTGTCCCAGGTGGCATCTTAAATATAGCCTGAGAAATGGAATACAGGGAAATGTCATTCTGTTAAACCCAGCCATTAATGATTGTTAAAACCTGTCCCTTAAGTATAGAGTCCTAGAATCAGATTGCTGTATAGTCAGCAACTCATAGAATTCCAGAGTTATAAGGGACCTCACAGATTACAAAAATTGAAATACAGAATAGGGAAAGGAAATGGCTGAGGACACACAACTCCTTACTAACTTATCTAAAAAAGGCAGTATCTCTTTTTGTGCATTAATCTTCATCATCCCACAGCTATTGCCATTTTTAGTAAAGGCGAACAAATAAATTAACTAATAAAATAAAATAAAAAAGGCAAAGTCATGTTCTATCATTCCATACAGATTCTGAAGGAACTTCAGATGATTTGACAATTCCAATCTTTATAACAGCACATAGCATTGCTATTTTTATAACGTTAAAACAACAAAAATAGACCATACCAACTGTTTTAGGCCACAATGTCATCATTTGAATATATTTAAGGTGCATCTACTGTGTAGCAGATATCATTTTAGGCTTTGGAGACATATTTGTGAATAAGATAGAAAAAAAAGTCTCTGTCCTCATGGAGCTTAGATTCAAGTGTAGGCAAAATAAAATAATAATAATAATAATAATAATAATAATAAACAAGAATAAATAAATAAATTAGATTTTCACATACTTGCAGGAAACCATTATGATTGAGACAATGAAGGAAGGTTCACAGTGAGCCTAGTAGAGAAAGCTAAGATTGTAAATAAAAGTTGAGAAGCAGTCAGGTTCACATAATTCTCAGGGAAGTAAATTCTCCAATTTGGGAATAGAAGCATGTACAAACATGCCCCAGAGTACTGAGTATTCGGTTTTACAATTCTCACTGTAGTGTTCTGTCCAAAACACTGCTGACTCTTTTCTCCACCTCTGTTTAGAGAAGGCATTTGTAGATAAACTTCTGTTTATGTGAATCCCACATTTATTGATACTTCAGATGTGCCTCCAGAATGACTCATTCCATTTATAATGGGCTACCATCTGGTACTCTACGGATCCATGATAGTGAAGTTGGAGGATGGAGTGCTTTTTCATTTATCTCCCCACATTGTTGCCTGCCCAGTGCATTAACATACGGCCCAATTAGCTAGAACACGACACTAATGAAGCCAGTTGTAAATTCAATTTTTGTATGGCCACTTAGCTTTTTATTTTGTTCTGGCCAAAGGTTCCCTCTCCAACAAATCACAGTCTCATCAGTGCCTGCCAGGTCAGCCACTGTGCCTGCCTTTTTTGCTGTACCTCTCCCTTAAACGCACCCCACCCCACCCCACCCTACCCCTGTTGCTGTTACAAGGCCCACCACAGAGTAGAAGTTCAAGTAACAGTTGCTTTGTCAGTTTCTTTCACTTTTCAAAAATTGTTTACCAAAAGGACTCGAAGAAAGTTGATTTATTGTACATCATATATTAAGATCGCTACGAGGGTTGCCCAGGTGGCTCAGTCAGTTAAGCTTTGGACTCCTGGTTTGGGCTCAGGTCATGATCTCATGAATCATGGGTTCAGGCTGCATTGGGCTCTGCTTGGGATTCTCTCTCCCTCTGCCCCTCCCCCATTCATACACAAGCTCTCAAAATAAATATATAAACATTAAAAAAAAAAAAAAAGACCGCTATGAACTTTTGAAAACCCTAACCTTTCTGAGGGACTTTATTACTGAAATCCATAGGCAGAGCGTTAACTCTATTTTCTCTCCTTTACAAAGCATATGGTCCAACCCAACTTCTGGAGCCCAAGGCTCACTGTTATTTACACCCTTGGGTGCCTATATCCACCTGTGCCTCAGACATTTTGAAAGCCACTTCTTTAAAGCTGCTCATGATTCTGTCCCCTTTCTTAAAAAGCTCAGAAGATGCTGTTACCTTCCATATGATTTTCATAGCATTTGTTACTTTATGCTTTGCATCATTTTGTGTTATGTCTTACCTCTTCATAGTTCTAAGCTCCCTGAATAAGGGTTCAATCTCCAAATTCCCCATAAGGTCTCAAAAGAACCTATCTGTCATGGAAAGAACATTAAATTTGGAGGCATGAGGCATTCAGAACTGGGTTCATTTTTTTTTTCTCCACCTCTTTCATTTAATAAGAAATATTCAGTGTTCTTTGATTTTGTGAGTTTTATTTTTATCATCTGAAAAACATGTGTATAACAGTATCTACCTGTGTACTCATTGTAAGGACAAAATAAGGTAATGTATCGGAAGCTAGCGCTGTAAGATTATAGTTCTGGTACTTCTTAGTTCTGCGATTTAGGAAAATAACTTCATCTTCTTTAACCTCAACATATTTATCTATAAAGGGTAAAAAGTGATAATCCCAATCTTTTAAACTTATTTTGGGGGCGCCTGGGTGGCGCAGTCGGTTAAGCGTCCGACTTCAGCCAGGTCATGATCTCGCGGTCCGTGAGTTTGAGCCCCGCGTCGGGCTCTGGGCTGATGGCTCAGAGCCCGGAGCCTGTTTCTGATTCTGTGTCTCCCTCTCTCTCTGCCCCTCCCCCGTTCATGCTCTGTCTCTCTCTGTCCCAAAAATAAATAAACGTTGAAAAAAAAATTAAAAAAAAATAAATAAACTTATTTTGGAAATTAAATGAGAAAATTAATATGAAATACCAGACATAATTCTCAGCACATAGAACAATTCAATAAAAACTAATTGTTTTTGTTGCTGCTATTATTCCTATATGTCAATCACAGTGTTTGGTACATATCCGAGAATCAATAGTATTTATTGAGTATTGTAGTTAATACTCAAATATTTGCTGAGTTTGGTTATGAGCTTACACTATGTGATAGGCCCTCTACTTAACAGGCGGTTCACAGGAGAACACCAAAGATGTTAAAGTTTATATTTTAGTCAATGAAGCATATATTAAACATAGAATTATATCCTGCATATGAAAGATATTCAATGTATGCTGTTGCATAAATGTAAGATTTTATGGATGAATCACACATACTGGGGAGAAGTCAGAGTTCTTAGAACAAATTTTGGATCAGAAATGTTATCCTACTACATCAAAGAATTCTTCATTTTTGTTTTAAAGGAAACCTGAGGTTTTCTATAGATGATAAACCATCAGATTTGGAAACCCAGACAGTTTCTACATTTGGCTCAAAAAGCAATAAATTTGAAGAATGCAAAACACACTTACTGGGTAAAACCCTCTCCAAGAACCAAAACAAAATGGAAGAAGGAGCATTCCTGGCAGTTTTCTCTACTTTTTTTTTTAATTGCATATACAAACTGCTTTTGCAAGATGAGCTTTGGACAACTGAATTATAAGTCTTTAGCACTGTTCAGCAATTTATCTTCTGTGACTCAACAGGATCTGACTGGAAGCCAAAGTCATAATTCAGTTGTTCTAAATACATAGTATCATAGCTAAAGGAAAGTGTCCTGCAAATGAAAACTTGGAAACTACAGTTTTGTAGAAGGATCTTTTTTGTTTCTTCCCTCTTACCTGTATGAAGAAGATTTTTAAGCCTTTCTTGTTAGAAGTTTTATGTCACTGGAGGGAAATGAATTTACAAACAAAAACAGAAGACATTTTTACCTTCTAGGACCAGAATGTTTTAAATCACCCTTTAAATCATTATACTCCTTACTTTCCAAGCTGACATATTGATTTTACCCCCAAAGTAGAAATAATTAATCAGCACTATATTGATAATACCTGGTTAATGTTTTGACCACAGCAATGTATACATACAATTCAAGTTGATGTTTTTCTCTAATTGCCACTTAGAAAAAAGTTATAGTGTATATGTTTTATATGTATTAAAATAACTAAGAAACATTTTAAAGTTCTGTCATCACATATCAATCTGATGAAACCAGAAAGAACGAATGTTCTTAATATGACAATAACTATATGCATTTGCCTATAAAATTAAAAATATGTATTGCAAATAGATTGCGTTTCTTCAGTAACGTTACCACTTATTTGGTGTTGTGAAAAATGAATGCGTGAGAGAGAGACAGGAAGAGGGAAAGCAGAACAGAAGCACTCATAGTTTTTACCATAGTACTCTAGAAACAAATATCTGATAGATGGTATCTTATTTTTTACTCCAGCTTTTTTCCTTTTATGTTTTTTCTTTTTTTTTTCTTTGACTAATGTTCCTAGAAATCTTCCTTTCTACTTTTTACAATTTTTTATTTTGCTTTTTAAGTTTTATATTATAAGCTTGTTCTTACGTATTACAGTTTCTGAAAGTATACCTTTCATGGTTTTCTAATATCCTGTAGAATGTTTGCAAATATGATAGGATGATCAAAAGCTGGCTCCATTCCTTGGACTCCCTCGCTTTTCACTCTTGTTTGCAAAGATACATCTAAACACAGTAATTAACTGAATTTATGCTACGTGTGAAGTAGGGTGTCTTAGGAACTCCATACTGAAGTCCCCACCAAGTCTGAGCAAAGCACAAATGCAATGAAACACCAGTTACCGGTTTGTGTACAAAGTGGCACAGCAAAGCAGAGACCTGAAAGTGGGGAAAAGGAAGAAAGCAGGAGGAAGAGAAAAAAAGAACCCAGGCACTCTGGTTGCCCAGGGGACGAAGAGATTTAAAGGGACATTTGACTAGGAAGCGTAAAGAGAAATCTACACCATCCAAGGGCACTGTTTATTTACATTTAGATTTTCCGTGAACACTGAGTTCAAATGTCTTTGCAACAGCTGCAAAATAAAAGAGCTGAGAGGGGAAGACTTTTATTTAAACAACAGGCTCTCAATGAACATTATGTGTTTACAAACTCTAACAGCTCATAAGCCTTAAAGTGTTTGTAATGCCTGGGGTAGGAGGGGGTGGGGAGAGAAAAGAAACAAATCTGACTGACCTTAGTTATAGACTGTTACATTTTTATGTGAGCTCAATTCACACTTGGTTCCTGTAGGTTATACAGGGAGTTGCTTATTTATACATCAGTATAAATCCTGATAGCACAAAACATTGTCTTTATATACACATATACATTTTCTTTTCCTTTTTAATGATGACATATTGATTTACTTTTATCATTAAAACTTTTCTTTATACATTACTGAAACAATTGACAAATACTGCCCAGAGAAGTGGTATGAATGTAAAATAAAGATCAACAAATAACCACTTTAAAAAATATGTTCTGTGTCTTCGTTTAAATCCCTGATCCATAGAAAATCTCAATTGAAACATCCAGTACCCAGGAAAAGGAAGTAAATGCGTAACTAGTCATCATTTGATCAAAAGCTTTCCCAGCAATCAATGCGCAATTAAAAGGTTGCGAGATGGGGATGGGGATTGTTTGAAGAGAAAAGCTTGATCCAAAGGGAGAGACCCTTGGAAATTAATTAGAGCCCAGCTGGAAGTAAAAAAAATAAAGAACCCAAATGCTTCTGTGCTCCCCCACCCACAGCACACAAATGATGATGGCATGCATTTGTGAACCTTCCCTGATGTCCTTTAATCACGCCTCTACCCTGCACACATGGCAGTTTGCTTCAGATGCCATTTGGAATGCATACTGCACTGGTTTCTTTTAAACTTACGTTGTGTGCTTGTCTACCTCCCCTACTGAATTATAAGCTTTTCCAGGCCAGAACCCTTATCTGAAAGCATATCCCTAGTTTTGAGCATAATATCTGAAGTGTTTTATATTTAATTGATATGAAGTATTTACAAGTAATGTGATTTCTTTAAACATAATATTGATACTTGAGAAAATGTATAAAATGTGTAATCTTATTTAATATTACTGCTAATAGGATCAGCTTTTTTGTGAAAAGGGAAAGCATGCATGTCTGCATTTGTCTGAGTCAGGAAATGACTCAGAAACAGGCAGACCAAGAGATGAATACAGAGAGCTGGCTCAGTCTGTCTTAGAGATTTCTGCTTTAAGATTAGTCTTTATTTATTTTTTTAAAAATTTAATGTTTATTTATTTTTGGGAGACAGAGAGAGACAGAGAGTGAGCAGGGGAGGGGAAGAGAGAGAGAGAAAGACACAGAATCTGAAGAGGCTCCAGGCTCTGAGCTGTCAGCACAGAGCCCAACCCAGGGCTTGAACTCACAAACTCACAACCAGTGAGATCATGATCTGAGCCGAAGTCATACGCCCAACCGACTGATACATCCAGGCGCTCCAGTATTTATTTTTATATTAAAATGGCTATCTTGTAGAATTTCTCAGATATATTAACTCACTTGACTTTTAATAACATGGCTTGTTTATTTAAACATATGAGTGATTCAGGACCACAAAGAATAAAGAATATAATACATGGTATAAATGGACTATTACAAAAAAAAAGACAAAGACATTTTTCCAAAACCAATCTGTCACACACAATTTCAGAGGTTTTTTTGGGTTTTTTTGTTTGTGTTTTTGTTTGTTTGTTTGTTTTAGATTGGGTTCTATTTGGTTCATTTGGGAAATAGAAAAAAAAAATATTTCCACTTTCAAATATACACTGAAAACCACTGGCCTACAAATTCCTTCCTTTTCAAACAATTAGTCTATCAATGATAAAATAATTATCATTTGGGCACATTAATTTGAGTAATTATCACTAATCTATGGAGCCTGACAGGGTTAATGTGATTCCTTTCAACACACTAAAATGTGACAAAAATAAGAATAATGATACTGTAACTAACATTTGCCTCATATGATAGCTTACAAAGCATTTCCACATGCTTAACTCAGTAACAATACCTAACATGTTTTAAGTAATTACTGTCTGCATGGCACAGAGCTAATTTTTGGTAGATGGTCTCCTAATTTTATATTAATACCACAAAGTTGGCATTTCTATTATCTTCAATTTAACTGATGGAAAAGATGTGCCTCAGGGCATGGCCATACCAGGACTATACAAAGGAAGTCCAAGTCCATAATTTGTACTTCTAAACACTACAGTATACTGTTTCCTTTCATATGATCAGGGAAGACTGGCCAGGAAATACATATTTAATGAACGGTTACTGTATCTTAAACCTTGAGCCAAATTTTTTGAGGCAGTATTTTATCTTAAGACATGTAAAACAAATAACATCATCCTCACTGTGTAGATCATATAACTAAAACATAGTGCTAGGATAACTCATGGTTAAAAGGGTTATTAGCTCTCAAATTCCTATCTTTGGGCTCCAAGATCCTTCTACTGTGGTGTAGAATTGAACACAAATAGGTATCAAAGGGGAAAAAAAGAATGAAGCATAAAGATAAAAAAAAGATTCATCAAAGAGGGTAAGTCTTGGAGAATTTATATCTGAGAAATCTGATTATTATGGGAACATTTTGATCCAAGGAAAAAGGAACTTGACATCACCATCTGTGTGGCCAAGTCTTAGCATCGACCTTAGCATCGACTGCACCACAAACACATTAATAAGAAGAAAAAGAAAAGAAAAAAAATGTTTTGTTTCTGTTTTTGGGCAAAGCACAATCATGCAGTTAAATAAATTAAATCCATTGACTAAATGACACAAATACAACCAACAAATACTGAGAAAAGAGTTAGCTGATGATGCAGTCTCTTAGGTTTATTACCAGCCTGACTTACACCTTTAACATAGATTAAACTTTATATAAGTCAGTAATTCCTTAGAGACAAAGAAGATCCTTCTCTATGCAAGACAATCATCAACCTCCTTTCCATTATTCCAATGCCTCCATATTTTTACCTTCACATTAACCAACTGGCTTCTGTCCTGCTCTTTTTTGTTTAGTGTTCTAGAGCTTCCTTGATTTTGAATTTAAACCCCCGAAGAATTTTAAGTGGCATCTTCAATTTGGCTCCTCTCTTCCTGGCTTCTTCAGTTAGTGCAATGGACACAGGTGGGATTGCCCAAACACTGCAAGCTCTTAGCAGTCTAGGCAAATGGTGGTTGAAAGTCTATATTCTCTTTGAAACTATGTGTGGGAATGCCACTTATTTCAGTCAAAGAAGTGAGAGATGGGGTGATATGTCACCTCTGGATGAAATTCTAAAGGAGAGCATAATTCAACAGATTGCCTTTGTACCACTGTGGTGAACAAAGAAGCACATTCAGATACATCTCTTACAGCCTTGACCCGTGAATCCTCTCAACAAGTAGAACACTTATTTGGGTCCCCACCACTAATACCAATAGCTGAGATTGTGGGGTTCTTTATTATTTGGACATAAATGAGTCTACACTGACTGTTACAGATAGATTAACAGATCCTGATACTGGTATTTATAATACAGCTTCCTGATCTTTGTCTGTTCTTGTCCACTCTAACCTCTTAAGGTATGTAGATTCTAAATTAATGGACATACATAAATATTAATTGCCACAAATTATAAAACCATCCAAGTTAAACACATTTTAACTTATTTTTTCAACAATTATTATGTCCAGAGTCAGTTCTACCATTTCAATGATTCAAGCTTTTCAAATACCCACTTGTTACCTCTTATTTTTATGACAAAGGAGAGCGTGCGTGAGGATATTATGCCTCATAAAACTGCATATTATAACTATGTCCATGGAGAAATATATTTTCCTGGATTGAATGTACTTATCATTTGTGGAGTTCAAGTGCAGCATTGAAATCAACCTTTTCAGACCCATTTAACATTAAATGCAACTTTCACTTTCCAAAACCAAAGGCTGGAAACTACCTGCACAAATCTTCATAATGTATCTTTGACATCCACCAGCACTTAAAAACATTCTGATGCGTTAAGTGTAAATGAATCAGAGATATGCTGATTGAATTTTCTATTCAAGTTGAACATTTTAAAGAAAAAGAAAGAAAAAATGAGGGGATACATGCTGTACTCTGCTTCACACAGAGCATTTGGAAATCTGCCTGACCTCTT
This sequence comes from Felis catus, assembly GCF_018350175.1. NCBI lineage: Eukaryota > Metazoa > Chordata > Mammalia > Carnivora > Felidae > Felis > Felis catus. The sequence continues at coordinate 40,042,453 of NC_058382.1, forward strand.
ATTTTTATTTATTTAAATTAACAGCAGCGACATCCATTGCCATCTGGCCCCCAGGCACAGTGAGCTAATTAAAAAAAAAAAGGAACTTCAAAATATCATTTAAACATTTTTAAATAATTCAGCCCATACAAGAATAAAGAGAGCATCATCTGGATTGGCAAACCAGGAGAACTGGGCCCCAGGGGTCAGTAAATCTGCATTTCGCCAGAGCTGCGTGTGGAGAAAATTCTGACGGAGACTTCCTTAGGAGGAATAACACTTTCCCAAGGAAGAATGTAGGACTGAATGGAAAGTGGGCTGGGCCGAATGCTAAACCCGACTGTTTAGAAGACTTTCCACTCTTTTATCTCCCCAGCTCAGATTATAAAGTTTGTTGGCATTGTCAGTTTTTGGTCTTTGTGTCTCTACTTAGTAATCCAATTCGAAATCCTATTCCACCATGGGAATACACCCATCAAAGCATCAGTATCCTACACTATTCATTCTATGATAAGCCCCTGGAAGTGTCTCATTTAGTCTGCAGTGTCTTGAAGACCTCGTCAAAGGTGATGCTGAAAGATCAGTGTTAGTAAGTCATCTAGTTCTCTCAGCGCGTACATAGTTTTTGGCAGCACTGGAATACTGCTTTCTGCCATCTGTGCAGAATAAAATTTGGATTTTTTGCTCAGGGTCAGTTAGAATGTGCTTAAAACCCAATGTGTATGTAGGCTTTGATTCTTGCTCTAAACACTTATTACGTGCTGTTTGGAATTTAAAGCGGCTGAACTAAAATCTTCTCTTTTCTGTAGCTGACATATTGCACTAAATAAAGTTCAACATAAATTCTTTTCTGCAGTAGTTGGTGGTTTTGTTTTTATGGCAATCTAATTCTAACAGCATTTCATTTGGTTCATTTTGAAGATATACTCGGAGAGAGGAATAATATAAGAATGCCCCCAAACAGTCATACACACCAATGTATGAACACAGAGTATGAGTGAGGGACATCTATGCAACAGGCACATTTCCTCCAACTCACATTCAAGCTTCGTATTCCATTCCCATTTTGACAGATGAAGAAACTGAGACTCAGTAATGATGTACAGCTGTTAAGAAGTGGGACCACATTATAACTTAGGTTTGGGTTGTGCCAAAGTACATGTTCTACTTATTAAAGAAACATGTTCTAATTATATTCATTTATTTTGCATAGAGGTGAAGAAATTCCCACTTATGCTGAGAGTTATGCCAGGGAAGAAAGCAACTGAAAAGAGGAGGTCTCGTTTTTTTTCAGAATATTTAGATGTAAACAACAAGGTAGCACACATAGGAAGCAATCTCTATATTACTGTAAGAATGCTCTTTCTCAAACACAATGTTAATTAGTTATCATTTTGTTTTTAATTTTTTATTGTTTTTCATTTATTTTTTTGAGAGAGAGACATAGAGCAAGCTGTGAAGGGGCAGAGAGAGAGGGAGACACAGAAACCAGGCTCCAGGCTCTGAGCTATCAGCAAAGAGCCTGACGTAGGGCTCGAACTCATGAACTCTGAGATCATGACCTGAGTCAAAGTCGGACACTTAACCTACTGAGCCACCCAGGCACCCCCATATCACTTTGTTTAAATGTCTTTAATGTGGTTCTATGTCTATAGGATAAAGCCTAAATTATTTAACATTATATTAATTGAAACCCTGGTCCATTTCTCCAACTTCATCTCCATAAGGCTAATATCCTTATGTCCTATGTTCAAGCTACACTAAACTATTTCTAAATTTTGCTGTTTTCTTCTGAGATTTTTTTTCTCGTCATTTTAAAGGCAAGCACTTACTGATTTACCAGAAATAATTGGAAATAGTACCTCTTTCATGAATTCTGTTCTTTTTCATTTTCCCTGAATCATATCCATGCTGCCACAATGTAGTTATGGCAGCTCTAATGTTTACATATTTTCTTCATGGGTAGATTGAATTTGACACCCTAAGGCCATATTCATGGTATGTGACAGAATAACAGACATCAAATTTTGTTTAATATATATATTAAAAAAACTAAGAACAGGGGAGAGAAGGTGGGTGAAAGGAGGAAATAAATACAAATGGATATACGTGAATGGATATAGACAAATGGATAGGCGAATAAAAACATAAAAGTATTACAAAGGGCCATCCAAATACCTCTTATAGGAGACCAATAGGAAGCCTCAGAATAAATCACATGAAAATTCAAAGCAAATAAATTTTATTACCGTAAAGATTACCTAGATAAGTTGTGTGAAGGAAGTTAATTTTTAACTAGGCCTTAATATAATGGTAGATCGGTAAAAATGACATTGGTCACTTTAGCCCCTATGTACTGAGAGAGGAAACTTCCAATAGAAATTCTCTTTAAAATCCAGCAAACACCATTATTTCTAATGAGAGAGAAAAGCACAGCTGTCTACACTGACACTTTTTTTTTTAACGTTTATTTATTTTTGAGATAGAGAGAGAGCGCATGAACAGGGGAGGGCCAGAGAGAGAGGGAGACACAGAATTTGAAACAGGCTCCAGGCCCTGAGCTGTCAGCACAGAGCCCAACACGGGGCTTGAACTCACAGACCGCGAGATCATGACCTGAGCCGAAGTTGGATGCTTAACCTACTGAGCCACCCAGGCGCCCCTACACTGACACTTTATACCTCTATCCTATCTGATGGTTTCTCTCCCACAGGTATGAGCACATGCACGTGTGTGTACACACACACACACACACACACACACACACACACACACTCTTTTAAAATAGACTTTGCTCCTTATGAACACAAGATGATCAATATTCTACATGTTACAACGAATTCTGTTTATATTTCTTATATTTCCTAGGTGTTTTCTTTTTACTCTTTTTATTTAGTTAGTTATGGTAATAACTGTAACACCCATTTGGTATCATGTCTGCTTCAATAAATTACTTGTTTTATCTCAGTAAAAACATAATAATATAACTAAAACTCAAAGAAGGATATAATAAGCTCTAAGACAATATATTCATTGCACTGAGACAGGATTAGCTCCTTCTGAAAGTGGTAGGGTTTAGTACAAGAGATACGTGTGTGGACCCCATCTTCTTCACGCAGTGTCTGAAGATTGCCACTAGGTAAAGGAAAACAGGAAAAAAAAAAAGGTGGTAAAACCATGGAAAAGGGGTAGAAAAAAGAGGAGAGATGATAGGCTAACCAATATGAAAACAAATTATATTATTTTCCCAGTGTCCTATCCTGGGCCAAAATAACTTGTTCATTCAGGGAACTGACAGAGCTGAATCATCACCACCACCCCCCTTTTCCAATTTTTGTTACATTATTTGCAAGAAGCTGATTTTAGAGGATGTAAACTTAGGGGACATGGCAATGGATATATTAGTGCTCTTGGAGTGATAGGAACCCTGGAGGTTGGCTGAATGAAGCAAGAATACTGCAGGGACTGATACCAAGTCCTAGGTGTCTGACCTTGACCTGCCTCTATCTCCAGACTTACCCCTTGCCACATTCCAGTAGTTAACCCCCTGCAGCCCCGCAGGAGTACTTCTCATCCAGGGTCCTCCAGCTACTGACATTGGCTTTTGTCTGAAGCCTTTCCCAACCTGCCCAATAGATTTATAGTATGAGCCACAAAAGAACAGCCTCGTAATTATAAATTTTCTAGTCAACATCCTAAAAAAAGTAAATTAGGGCCACCTGGGTGGCTCAGTCAGTTAAGCATCTGACTCTTGATCTTAGCTCAGGTCATCATCTCATGGGTTGAAAAATGGAGCATTATGTCAGGCTCCACATTGAGGATGGAGTCTCCTTAAGATTCTCTCTCTGCCCCTTCCCGGCTCGTGCCACACTCTCTCTTTAGCTCTCCCTCTCAAAAAATAAGAATAAAAAAAAGTAAATAAAATAGGTTTTATTTAACCCAATATATCCAAAACATTAGCATTTTGACATATAATCTATATAAAATTTGAGATCTTTTATATTCTTGTAAGATACTTTACAAGATATTTTATATTATTTTTATTTTTATAAGATTTAGAAATATTTGTGTATACTGTACTTATAGCACACCTGAAGTTATACTTCTCAGTTTTCACATGTCCCACATTGGACAGGGCCGTTCAAACACTATCGTCAATCCCCCCTTCATCTTTGCCTGGGAAGCTGTTCTAATCCTTCTTCTAAAGGTCAGATTTTACCTCTATATTATACATTCCATGGTATATTCCCTCATTATAGAAGTTCCATGTTAATGAGTGACAACACTGGGTGCCATCAATTTATATCTTCATTCCTTACTAGACTAGACTGAAGGCTCTAGAACCACTCATATGCACTTGTATCCCCACTGCCCGTGCTTATGTAATGCCCAACAAGAGGAGAAATTCAATGAATATCCACTGAATGACCATTATTTAGTGCCTCTGAGCCTTTATCTCCTCATCTGTATAATGGGGATGAAAATAATAATGCCTATCTCACTGAGTTACTGTGAGCATTAACTGAGTTCATGTATCCATGTGTGTGTGCTTGTACTTAGAACAAAGGCTGTCATGTCTTAAGTTCCATGTGGAATCTGGTTCTTGGTAACAGTTGTAAGCAGTACTACTCCACCTAAATTTGTGAGGATTAAAGCAGACAGTACAGTGAGGAGGGTGTCGGGCGTAGGCTTAGTGCTACTTTTAAAATGTTTGTTATGCTTAGTCTGTTATTTCATATATATGTTATATAATATGTTCTAGTACTTAAACTTTTTGGTATTTAGAGTCCCTTACTTGGACTCAAAATATGAGGTCTAGACAAATATGGTACATCCCTCCTTTTATAGAAGTCTACACATCTAATTACTAGAAACACTGTAGAAAGGAGGCTTTAATTAAGGCCCACATGAGACTGTTCTATATGTGTGGCTAGGCCATAAGATCACTTATCTTTAAATCACAACTTCAAGGTTCTGAAATTTCCCCTTCTTGGGGCGCCTGGGTGGCTCCGTCGGTTAAGCATCTGACTTCGGCTCAGGTCATGATCTCACAGTCTGTGAGTTTGGCCCCGGGTCAGGCTCTGGGCTGACAGCTCAGAGCCTGGAGCCGGCTTTGGATTCTGTGTCTTCTTTTCTCTAACCCTCCCCCGTTCATGCTCTGTCTCTCTCTGTCTCAAAAATAAATAAAAATTTAAAAAAATCTAAAATTTCCCCTTCTGGGGCTCCTGGGTGGCTCAGTTGGTTAAGCATCAGACTCTTGATTTTGGCCTAGGTCATTATCTTGCGGTTTTGCGACATGGAGCCCCGTTTTGGGCTCTGCACTGACAGTGTGGAGCCTGCTTGGGATTTTCTCTCTCTCTCTCTCTCTCTCTCTCTCTCTCTCTCTGCCCTTTTCCTACTTGCTCTCTCTCTCTCTCAAAATAAACATTAAAAACATAAAAAAATAAATAAAATTTCCCCTTCTGATAATATGTTACTTAAAGGCATTCAAGTTTCTACAGTTTTATCTGTACAATGAGAGGTAGGATTGGTGGTTCATTATTGCTAAACTTGGGCCACTTATTAAAATATGTCCCCATAACTGGTTCTTCCTTTAGAGCCGTCTGCAGAAACATATACTGCTAATCATCTTATTTTACTTTCCTTTCCTATTTATTCCTCCCTTACTTCTTTCACCTGAAGTAAAGATGTAACAAAGTCGAGCCTCTGGCAGGCTGAAGTACACTGGGAAATACTGGGCTACATCCTGTAAAAAGCCTGTGTGGCTTGCAAACAGTAAGAATTCATAATGAATATTCAGTTCCTCTGACACAGTAATAGAAATGTAAACAGATAAAGCAGTTGTACAGATAACCCAGTGTCTCGGATAATAATTTTTTTTAGCAGATAATAACTCTCAAGGGAGTGCTAGATACAACTTAGTGTAAAGAACTCAGGTGCATTAATAATTCTTTGTCCTGGACAGAAATCTGATATGTTCACTGACTTCTACAATTAAAGATGGCTACATGGTAAAACTAGGCTGATTTTCCTTATGGAGGCCCAATGTGGTCGGAGTGGCCAGTAAAGATATGGAGATCCTGTGGGGTCACAGGTAGATGCAGAAGAGCCACCAAATTGTGCACATTTGGTCCTTCTTACCCGATGATGCCTATGGGTGTGGCTAAGAGCCCCAGACATTAAAAGAGACTAGGAGGTCTCACTGTGCAACATGCAGGGAAGAGGGCTAGAATTCAGTCTGATGTGAGTTAACATGACTGCTGAAACCTATTTCGGTATTTAATGCTTGTGTGACCTTTGTCTCACCGAAGTTTGATAACACCCTCATTCTCACTTATAAAGGAAGGGGTAAATAAAAGCCTATGGTAAAGATTTGTTTTTGTTTGTTTTTCGTTTGCTTATTTTTTTGATTTAATGGCACAGAACAAATATAAATACTGTTCTATCTCATCTGAATGGTATCATGCTTGCACAATTCTGAATTTAGCTTGATCAAACCTTCTGTAGATTTCACAACGCACGCTTGGGAATGTAAACCAAATTAAAGAGAAAAGTGTGACAAAATTGTAATGGTGTATCTGTGTGTATGTGTGTGTGCGTGCACATGTGTGATAAAAGTTGAAGATGCTGATTAAAAAGTCTACATTTCTTGAATTAGTTCTGGCTCAATTTCCTAGATTTTTAGACAGTTTTCAGATCTTTTGATTCTTAGGAATAAAGTATTGGTTTGTGCACAGCAAATAACTATTTGGTGATGAAAGAATAAACAAGTAGACTCATGAGGAAATAGTACATTTAATTTAGTAGTAATAACTATCTTCATCACTTTCATATTCAGTACACTTTTTACACATACACAATAACCAGGTGATACAGGTAATTACTGGCTCTGTTTCACAAATGGAGAAATGAGACTCACCTCAAGGTCATAGATCATGTAAATGGTAGACTCTCTAAGTCTCCTATTTTTCCATAATATTGCTGCTGCAAAATGCAACAATATATTTTTGTGTGTGTGGAGAATGATCACACTTCAATTTTCTGATGTTATGAGAATGGAAGTATTGAAGAGGGATATGGTTAACACTAAAGTAGCTTAGAAAAAAGTAAGCAATCTTTTCAGGGAATGTTTCTCCTCTTTTGAAAAGCCCACGAATATTAACAAAGAGTACCATAGACAGGAGAAAAAAAAGGTAACAGTTACTACCTAGGAAACATCATCCAGGCTATTTGTATACGTTTTAAGCCTACTGGTTGTGGAACTAAAAGCGTACCAGATAGCATACAATATACAGGAGAGTACGATGGTATCTGCCTTCAGAGAAGTCATTTCCAAGTCACTGAGACTTGGACAATGAAAGCTGAACATTGCTGGCCCACCTGTTAGACCAAACAAAGCCAGGCACATTGACCAGACTTTAGCTATCTATACTTACTAAAATAACTTTTCATTCAATTTTAGATAGCTCTAGGTCTGTTCAGCTTAAGCATGGTTCTTCATGATAAACATTTACAATAACATGTAGTATGCCGGGGGAAAAAATGAACATGGAAAGGAAGACCTGTGTTTTAATCCCAGCTGATTAATCCTCTCTGGAAAGCTATCTAAGGTCTCTGAACTGACATTTACCTGAGATTATAATCTCTGATCTGATTAAATCACTTAAGAGTTGAGAATTATCACAAAAAATCCGTATTTTATAAATAACAGTAAGATTATAAGGTGTTATTCTCAATCCAAATTTAAAAGGTACTCTTATTTCAACCATCTCATTTCTTGAAATTTACTGTTTATTTAGCATGTATACATTGAACACCTACTATGTTTCAGAAGCTATCGTAGATACTTGGAATTTATTTTAATAGAAAAACTGTGTTCAACAAATAACTGTGAGTTACTTAAAGCCCCCCCCCCAAAAAAAAATTACAGATTCTATGAAACGTTTTTCAGGGGATCTTTTGGGTCATGGTTTATGGTGAAGGGATAATAGGGCAGAGAAGGAGGCAACAGACCTTTGAGGAAAGTTGAAAAGTTTTAACATAATTATGGAGAATGAGAAAGCAATAAGATGAGAGGAGGATAAAGCAAGATTGTTAGACTGTTGAGGGCTATTTTGGTTTTGGTAACCATTAATTTATAGTTGAATCAATTCATTGATGGGTTTTTGATATCTATAGATCCCGTCAGCATATCTAACCCTATGGAGATATTTAAGATGTCAAACTTTAGAATTTAATTGCAAGATGCTGATGAGAACACTGATGAACTAAGGCTATGCTATGTACCAATGACTGTGTCAACGGCTTTCAACTTTTTTCCCTCTTTATTACTCACATCAAGTCCATGTTGTAGGTACTGTCACCCCAGTGTTACATATGATACAGCCAAGCCTCAGGACAAATAAGCAACTTGCCCAAGATCACAAGTGACAAGAGCCAGAAACAGTACCATATTGGCCCACAACCTAAGTACGTGCTATTTTCTCTTACTATACCATTTCTCTATAATGGACATGGTCTACATTATTTTACAGAATGAAATTCCAACGTGCACTTTGCCCAAAAGGTGGCAAGAACACCTATCCTCCAAGATGTCCCATAAGGGCCAGGTCTTCATCTATTTAAGGTTTATGCAAATATATGGCTGATACCTAGAGTTCTGTTCCATAAAGCAAAAGGAAGGTGACCTTACATTGAGAGGTTTTGAAGACAAACATTTCTGATCATTTGCCTCTGCACTGAACGGCTCTTAAAATGCCCTGTAGAGCACCAGATTTTGAGCATGAACACATTTTGATAGACCTGCCAGGATACATTAGCTGCAAAACACTTCCTCTGGGTTGACCTACTGACCTGATTACTGGCTTGGCTCAATATTAACCATCTGGAAGCTGAAGCGTGTCTGCCAAACACAATGGTCAGAGTTTTGGCAGGGTAAAAATTGAGCTGTTTTTTCTAATGGTGCCTTGCTAACAGGTTCATTTACCTCCTACGACCACTTCTTGAATGTTACAGTAATGCCACGCTTGGTGGGGTAGAAAACACATAAGCTTTAGAACTGAACAGACTAGAGCTTGAATTGATTTGAACATTTAAGAGTTTGTCAATTACAGCACCACCTTGAGGTTCAGTTTTTTAGATCTATAAAATGGGGACAATGATTTTTCTTTCATAGAGTTTTCTGAGTATTAGACATAGTGCTCTGTGGTGCAAACAAGAATCATTTATTGAACCTTTATTGTTGCAAGGCATTATGTCACATCCTTTATAAAGATTATCTTATTTCACTTTGAAAATGTCACCTTCCTTAAGCATTGTTATTATTCCAACCTTAAGAATGAAGAAATAAAGGTTAAATAGATAAACTTATTTGCTTTATGTAGAAAACTAATAAGTAAAAGGAATATACTTCGGTGTTAGTAGTCAGATCCTAGAATTTCTATAATTTGCCTCCTGGTACCATTGTCTTATGTGCTATCTCTTGGTTTGTGAGATCATCCACCAGAGTAACAACTGACAAGGGTAAATGCTTCAGAGAGGTTTACTAAAGTTTACATCATTTAGTGCTCAATATCCTGGCAAGAATGTCAGAGAAACATATTAACTGGTCTGTTCTAGTCCTTGTCTGCCTTCAGTTATGCTGGGCTTCCTTTAGGAAGTATACTAGTTGAATCACTAGAGCTCAAAGTAATTTACCATTCACTAGGCTAAATGTTTTGCAGAAGAGGTCTCTATTGATGTTCATTATCCTTAAAGTGTGTCCCTTTGGTGGTAGATGAATTATAACTGGTAAACTGTGCTTAAAGAATAAAAATAGCCTGAAACAAAATTTTTCAAAGAGAAATGCAGACCTATTTCATTGTGTGTGTGTGTGTGTGTGTGTGTGTGTGTGTGTGTGTGTGTTGTGTATGGTCTGTCTGCCTACTGAGGGAATCCACCCGCTAACACTTGTCCTCTCTAAGATGCACTATAATAAAGATGCTGCTAGGGACAAAGTGAATCAAGAACATGAAAAAAAAAAAGGAATGAAATGTCACAGTTCATGTAGCATATTTCCAGAGTCATCAAAAGAAGTACCAAAGGCATTAAGTGACAAGAAATGTTCTCTGTCAACTCGCTCTAAAGAGATGTCAAATCTAAAGTCTTCTGACAATCTATCAAGATCTTGACTTAACCCGCTTCTAATTTTAAGTAAATATTTTCAGTAGAGGCCAAGTATACATTTTATGAAAGAAAATTATGTGAAAACTTCACCTGTGGTTGGCAAATGAATACCACCTTTCTGAGAAAAGCACCCAACTATGCCCCTAACTTGATGTATAATCTTGAACAAACCACTTAATCTGAGGACCCTGGGAATGAGGCATTTGTTTGTTAAATGAGGGGGTGAAATTGCATGATGGAAGGAAGAAAATTATGAAATAAATTTTAAAGATTTGAGGCTCAGATCTTAGTGCTATTGCTTCCAACAGGTATCTTCTTCTATAAATAAAATACTTTTGTTATTAGGGTGATACAAAGGAATTCACATTACACATGTCATGACTTGACAAAACATAAGTAATCAGTCAATGCCACTTCTCTTTCCTTCAATCAATCTCTCTCTCTCACTTTCTCCTCCCTCTCTCCACAGTTCCACAATTTTATAACTCTAAATGTGGGAGACCGGAAATCTTGATATTCATGGGTAGGTCATTTAAATTCCTTGCATTGCACTTTCAATATAAATATAATATGAAAATCAGATCTAGATCATGAAAGAGGTTTGTATTTGTAATGGCCTTCTGGAAAATAACCTTTTGTTTGTTTCTTGAACATTCTGTTGAAAATATTTAAGGGTATATGGATACTCTTTAAAAAAAACGTTGTTATTAATAAATGTGCCAAGATACAGACATGCTATCTATTTCCATCCTGGGATAGATGATTTATACCATTTTATCCATACTTTAAAGTACAAGGCTATGGAATTTATTGAAGTTTGCCACTGAAAACCAAGTTTAAAAGAAAAAGGTGTTCCTTTAGTCATAGAAGAGTGACAAGATGATGTCATAAACCAATATAAAACAAGACACATAGAATGTGCTAGAGACTGTGCTAGGGTTAGTGAGAGATATAAATTTGAGGGAAACAGGGGTGTCTGGGTGGCTCAGTCAGGTTAAGTGCCCAACTCTTCATTTCGGCTCAGGCCAAGATGTGGGATCAAGCTCCATGTTGGCCTACTTCGACAGTGTGGGGCCTACTTGGGATACTCTCTCTCCCCCTCTCTCTCTTCACCCCTCAGAGGCACATGCTCTCTTTCTCAAAATAAATAAACTTAAAAAATGATTTGAGGAAAACATACTGTCCTGAAAGAGTAAGCTACCATTTATTGTGGATTCATTAATGGGTCTATAGACTTTTATGTGTCTCAGCATTAAAGCATCAGTAATATTCAAGAGCACGCTCAAACTTATAGAAGAGACATATACAAGCACACTAGAATAAATGTTTCTAGTAATCGTATGATTACTGATAATATTTAGATTTAATAAGCAATTCCATGTGCCTCATGCTGGGTTAAATCCAACACTCATTTAACCTCATTATAAATCATTAGTTAGGTAATACTGTGATTTGCATCTCATGCGTTTATAAACTAAAGCTAAGCCAGTTTGAGGCCTGAGTCAAAGGTCACACATTATATGATGGAGTGATGCTGTAAAGCAAGGTCTGCTTACTCACAGGTTGGTTGCTTTTACACACAATATAAAATTTCCTCTTATAAAGATGTCATGGACTGATCTGTGTTGGAAGGGACTAAATATGTGTCACAGCACACAGTCAAGAGCTGAAAGAGCAGTTTTCCCGCTGATTTCTTTCTTTTGCTTTTTTTGAGTGTCACAATAAAAACCAAACCTATCTTTAACATCATATGGAAAATTTACCAAGATAAATGTGTTAGGTATATAAATTAAATTAAAACTTAAAAAGGAACCCAAGAGAGATCTAAGCAAGTCTCTTAATTTTACATTTGGGAAGTAAACAGACCTAGAATGAAAATAAAACTTCCAAAAGTGGTTAAAACCAAATCAATAGGCTCTTCTACTCAACTCCGTCCATCTCCCCACACTCAAGCCGTGTGCTGATGATTTTGTTCACAACCTGAGGGACAAGTGAATGCACTGAGAATATCTCAACCTGTAAGAACTGTGGTTTACCGCCATTCCATTCTATGGATTATGGCATACTGAGGCAAAAAAAAAAAAAAAAGAGCTCAAAGGCAAACAAAGGGCAGAAGTATATAGGGCAAATGAGTTTGAGTTTGCCTTCAAGGATTTCTGTGAACAAAGTAACAAACAAATGAAACATACAATTAAAACAACAACAACAACAACAACAACGCACTCAACACAGATAGGCTAGGACAGAATATGCTGAAGAGAGGAACAAGAAGAGAATGGTAGATGGCTACTAATATCCATGGCCCTAGGAGTTGAGAATGTTCACATTTGCAGATCAGATAACTCAGTGGAGGATGTTGGGACAGTGGTATTACCATCAGAATGAAGAAAACACATTTAAGATATTATCTGGCACCTGAACAAGAAATCAAAGACTCAGCAATGTTTCATCTAATAAATAAAACTATGAGCTTTTAAGTTGTCCTAGACACTTTGCTTGGTGCTTTGTAGATGATAGTTAATCCAAAAGATTCAGGTTAGGAGAATTTGACTAATCCTATTTCCACACGTGTAACACTGGACTTGGTCTTAAAACATAAAGGATATATCCAGCTTCTACAATTAGGACAGATCAGCAAGAAGATCAGTGAGGATTCAAGGTGAGTCCTCAGGAGTTAAAATACTGTTCCTTATACCATCCCACTCTATAATCATAGGACTGAGAATTTACTAGGTGTCCTAGGGCCCCAGCAGGAAGGAGAAGGGGAAATCAAGGGTAAGGGATCATGAGATACTGACAATGCAGTGGTGCATTTGTTACGGTATTACAAAACAGTCATTCCTAGTTGTTGCTAACATAAACTGAACCTAACGCAAAGTTTTTGAGCTCTAAGGTTTAATTAGAATCTGTTTCTGTAATAGTGTATGAAATGAACTTTATGTTCACATAAGGATCTCAAATAATGAGTAATCATCCAAGAAATTGAATTTTCCATGATAAAATAAAAATGGTCATTTCTGTTATAACATAGATGCTAGATCTGGATTAAATTTTGAAATAATTTTGTTCAACTCCATCATTTCACAGTGAAACATTTAAAAAAAAGGTACAGAAGGCAGAGGGCCTAAGTTGACATAATTACTTGGGGGAGGCAAGGGTTTCAGTCTCTTGGTTTTCTAAATGAACTTTTCCATTGAACACCATTAAATGTATCAAGACCATCACTATTTTTGCATCTCTAAGATCAAAATGAGACATCATTTAATCCCCCATTTCCCTCTTTGCCTGTAGCTCTTGACTAATTACTCAAAGACAAAATCATCAGTGTCTCTCTGATGAGGATTTCATTCCCCCTTTTGTCGGGACAATATTAATAATATGAAAGCAACACTAGCTACTGCCTCGTTTCCCCCTCAATCCAGCGAAATCATTTTTACCACTAGGGATATGGTGACTTTCTAAAGAAAAATGGGGCAGTTCCCTGAGAATATGGGAAAATCAATCTTAGGCAGGAAAAGAACAATATTTGGAACTATAACATATTTGCAAAATCAATTTTCCTGACATGTAACTCTAATCGTATAATTTGCCTACTCTACAACTTTCAACATCTTCTAATTGCCCAAGAAATTAAGTCATAATTTATCATTCTGCTATTCAAGGATGCTCCAACATTGGCTGATGTATCTTTTGAGCTATTTCCCCATTCCGCCTTGTAGCACTAAAATCTATATGGTGACTTGACTGAGTGGTATTCTAATTTGTTACCCATAATTTCCACATTTCCACTTTGAACACTGTAAATAATCAACATGCGTGCAGCAAAATAAATGGGAGAAAATAGCTGGTGATTCTGTCATATTTTATATCTTATTCATCGTAAATTAACACAGAAACATTGTCGTGGTTAGATTATCAGTTTGTCCATGGATGGACTACCTCTTTGAGAATAATTAGTGGTTCTCAGTTTGCAGAACTGAGCGAGGGCCAAGGTCTTGATCACAGGTTGCACCGTTAATGTGCAGACCCTCATCAGTCACAGACTGAGTCTGTCTCTCATATTCTCTGTGCCAACCTGCCCTCAGTAGGTACACAGGGGATCACAAATGCTCATAGTGGTCAGGGAAATGTACTTTGTAGCTTTAAGACCATGATTACAGTTCCAATTTTGATGCCCAGTAGGTAATATGTTTGAAATATAACCTCTTCAGATAAACTCTCTGCAGCAGAAGAATAAAAGTTGGAAACAATTTGCTCTATGTTTCCTTTAATTTAGTGACCCTATTACAAAAACTACAATTTTAAAATAGAGATTCAGAAACTGTTTCTAAGTGGAGAGTATTATTGGAGAAGGGCACTTGAAAAATGTCAAATTTAGCTTTCTCTTAACATGGTAACTCATTCATGTAGAAATATGTAAATTGGAATTGGCATGTTTCTTGGGTCAGACAGACTTGGTTTGAGGAGAAAAAAAACTATAACGTCTGCATGAAAATGGTAAAAAACAAATTAGAAAATGTAGATGAAAATAATCAACATATAGTAGACATAACAGCTTCCCCTCGCCTGCCTCTTCACTCTCTCACTGTCTTCTCTGTATAGTGATGGATATATTTTATGTGTATATATAGGAAGCATAATTTGCTACAAGATTAAGAAAAGTATTTTCCGGACATAAATGTAAAGAATTCATGTGAAGCATAAATAAAAAATGGCAGAAGTGAAGGGTGCCTGGTGACTATAATCCTTTTCAATTCACTTTGACTGGGACATTTATCATTAAATAAATTCCAGGAGTACTATTCAAAATATGAATGTCTGTTGCAAGTTTTCTAGTTACAAGGACTGTACTGAACAAGATTTTAAAGGAACACAACTGATAATTTCATTTTCCTTTAGGATGTATATTATATGAATATGTCCCAATCCTTAAAACTTTCTGATTGTCACACTAGGTAGTCAAATAAAAAAAATATGTATTGGTTTATTGGTTTTTCCTCAGCAGAAAATACAAATGAGTAACATTTCTTCTAGAAGAACTTGAGCACATGATGCAAAGTGAGAGAAAGTGATACCAGAATTTGCTAAAAACAAATCATTCATCTCTGAGCAACTGTAAGTTGATAGTCAATCGTCATGCAGAATGAAGCAAGCCTAACTAAACCAATATTGCTTCAGGGGTACCTGATTGGCTCAGTCAGTAAAACATATGACCTCTTGATCTCAGGGTTGTGAGTTTGAGCCCCACACTGGGGGCAGAGGTTACTTAAATAAGTATTGCTTAATGGGGTACATGGGTGTCTCAGTCGGTTAAGAATTAGACTTCAGCTCAGGTCATGATCTCAAGGCTCGTGAGTTCAAGCCCCACATCAGGATCTCTGCTGTCAGCTCAGAGCCCACCAGAAATCCTCTGTCTTCCTCTGTCTTCCCTTCCCCTACTAGTGTGGCGCTCGCTCACTCTCTGTCTCTCTCAAAAATAAATAATTAAAAAAAAAAGTATTGCTTAAGATAGCTGCCAACCTACTAGAATACTCTTTACACCACTGAGAAGGCATTGTGGTATATTACAGAGTGGGCTATGCCATCAGAAAACCCTATATATGTCAATCTCTACTATCTATGTTTTCTTGAGCAACTCCTTTACTACTCTGATTTTCAATTTCCTCATCCAGGAAATGGTACAATGATTCCACGAAGAATTATTAAGAGGATGAAATAAGATAACATATACAAGAAACACATTATGAATTCTCTAAAAATAGTAGCTCTTATTCACTTGAAATAAGTAGTTCTAATATACATACAAACAAGTGATGGTATGTCAAGTCATCTTCAGCTCAGGATTTTACAATGCCAATAGAATGCTTGACGTCTTTTCCCCCTAAATCTGTAAAACCATGTCCCCATGTTAATTTAATCTCACAGACTAATAAATACTAAAATAGTGATTTTATTCATATACTTTGTGTATGCATACATACTCATACACACATGTATATATTCTCTCTCTACATACACACACATATGTACATACAGGTTTATTACTGCTGGTTATCATGTAATTTATGTTGAATTTTCTCTACTATCACTTTAAAATGTGCATTTTTACATGTATGACAGTAATGGATTTATTCCTATACTATTTATGTGTATATATGTAATATATCTACTCACTACATATATATATATATACACATATATATGTGTATATATGTATATATATATATATATATATATATATATATATATATATATAACCTATTTTCCATCAGCAAAAAGATAATTAGCATTAAATGCAGTAGTAAATGCACATTAAATGATATATATTTTTAAAGTTTATTTTGAGAAAGAGAGACAGCACAAGTCAATGGAGGGGCATGAGAGAGACAGAGACAGAGTCAGAGACAGAGAGAGAGAGACAGACAGACAGAGACAGAGAGAGACAGAGAGGGAATCCCAAGCAGGCTCCGTACTGTCAGCACAGAGCCTGATGTGGGGCTCAATCTCATGAAGCATGAGATCAAGAGTTGATCAAGCAGAAATCAAGAGTTGGAAACTAAACAGACTGAGCCACCCACATACCCCTTAATGATACTTTTTTATTAATTAGATAATCATCTAATTTCACTTGTTCTTTACTGCTAAAGTTATCTTCAAGGAAACAAATTTCAGAAGTTAATGGATAAATCTAATTACAGTGGATTGCTCGTTGGGTTAGCATAATGGTTGATTTTACTGGCTTGGAAATAAATCATTAAAAAAACTGAATCACTACACATATCAATACAGTTTTGTGCGACACATTCTTGAAAATAAAGGATAATCTCCACGATATTTTTGTTGAGGAAAAATAAAAATATAGTTGAAATACAGAACTAGATTATAGAAACATTTTTAATATTAAACAAAAAGGTAAGTTAAAAAACTGTTTATCAAGGATATTAAGTTGTACATATCACTCAATTTTATTGATTATGTTTTTTAATAAAATTAATTTAGAGCAATTTTAGATTTGGAGAAAAATTGTGAAGATTGTTTAGGGAGTTCCCCTGTGACTCACACCCAGTATCCCCTATAATTAGTATTTCACATGGCACAATTGTTTACAATTAATGAACTAATATAGACACATTACCATTAAGTGAAGTTTAGGCATTAGTCAGATCTTTAGTCTTTTACTATTGTCTTTTTTCTGTTGTAGGATACCGTTCATATTGCCACATTACATAATCATGTGACATTCAATAGTCATGCATCCTTCAGCGCCCCTTAACTGTGGCAGTTTTACAGACTTTCCTTGTTTTTGATGACCTTGACAGTTTTGAGGAGTCATGGTGAGACATTTTGTAAATTTTAGCGCGACTGGATTTATCTGACATTTTTCTCAAGGTTATTGTGGGATTATGTGCTTTTGTGAGGTAGACCAAGGAGATAAACTGCCATTTTCTTCACATCATATCAAGGGGACATAGTACCAACAAGACTTAACACTGTTGACGTTAACCTTCAAAACTGGCTGAAGTAGTGTTTGTCAAGTTTCTTCCTTGTAAAGTTACTGTTTTTTTGATCCTTTCATACTATAATCTTTGTAAGGAAGTCCATAAATAATCACACATAAATAATGGGGAGTTAGATACCACCTCCTTCATGGCAGAGTATCTGCAGAAATTATAGGGATTTATGCATAAGAGATTTGTCTATTCTCCTCTATTTACTTGATTAGTCAATCATGTCTTTACATCAGCATGGACTCATGGATATTTCTTTTATATGTTAGATTACCACCCAATAATATTTCATTTACTTTTTTGCTTAAATTTTTCCAGCTTTGGTTGTTGGCAACATTTCCAGTTGGTTCTTATCTCCCTTTGACACACTCCTATTATTGTGTTTGATTGTTTTTAAAAATATTTTCTGTACTACAAGATACACAAGGCTTATATTTTTATATATCCTACCCCAGTCCTAGAATAAGCCAAATCCCCACTAAGGCTTTTTGTTTTTGTTTTTGTTTTTGTTTTTAGATTGTAATAATGGTATTAAAAACCAAGATCTAAGTACAAGGTATGCTTGTGGTTACTGAGGTACTGATGTTTATAGATCCTCTAAGTAGAAAAAGCAAGGAAGTGTAGAGTAACCCATGTATATGCATATATTTGTAAATATTTCTATATATAACTGTATGTATTAAGCTAAATATGGGTTCCTATTGATAACCCTAAATATAATGCATTCCCAAACAGATTACTTCCTCATCTTTGCTTATCTATAAATTCCCAGTCCAGCATCAAGGAATGTGGTTTTTACCATCTGCAATGTATTTGATTGCGTATTTCTAGTGTACATGTATAGTGATACCAGAATTTTTTTACCAGTACTCCTGCATGAAAGAACTTGAACAACTAAACTACAGTGTCTGTGTAAAGTTTCTTTTGCCTTTAGTCTTTTTACTCCACTCATTTCCAAAATTACTTAAGGCAATGACATTTTCTTCGATCCTATTCAACAAAATTGTTACATCTATTATCAGCATTTTCTCCCACTCTATTCAATGAAATTGTTACATATATTATACAGTTAGATTGCTTTGTCCAATTTTACATTTTGTCCTGGGATGCAACCACCCCACCTGTGTGTGTGTATTAAATTTGCATACACTGATTCAATTTTAATGTTATAAAGTTTTATGGCTTTTGACCAATGCATAGAGTCATGCATTCCCCATTACAATGTCCTACAGAAGAGTTGCATCACCCTAAAAGAATCCCCTGGGCTTCTCAACTATTCAGTCCTCTTTACATCTCTTGTCTGGCAACCTTTGATCTTTTTCTCATCTCTTTAGTTTTTCTTTCTTCAGAGTGGCATACATATGGAATCGTATAGTATGCAACCTTTGCAAACTCATTTCTTTTACTTAGCATTAGCTTATGAGCTTCATCTTTGTCTTTTCATGGATTGACAGCTCATCTTTTTATTGTTGAATTTTTCATTTATACATTTACCACAGATTAACAATTCAACTACTGAAAGCCATCTTGGTTGCTTCCAGTTTGGGCAATTATGAATAAAGTTGCTATGAACAATCACTTGCCAATTTTTGTGTGGACATACTTTTCAAATACATTGAATAAGATACTTTGGAACAGAGCTGCTGGGTTGAATGGTAAGACTGTTTTGAACTTTGTAAGAAACCACCAAACTGTTCTCCCAAGTGATAATACCAGTTCCCATTCCCTCCAGCAATGACTGACAGTTCCTCTTGTCTTGAAACCTCACCAGCAAATGGTTTTACCTGTTTTGTATTGTTGTTGTTATTCCATTTTAGCTGCTCTAATAAATAGGCAGCAGTATCTCACTGTTGTCTCAATTTGAAGACCTATAATGTCAAATGATGTTACATAGCTTTTCATATGTATTTGCATTTGTACATCTTCTTGGTAAACATGTCTGTTTAGACCTTTTCCCCAATTAACCTTTTATTTAATTAACCTTTAATTAATTTTCTTATAGTTGAGTTTTAAGAGTTCTTTGAATGTTTGAGAGTTTTTAAAAAATCCCTTTATCAGTTTTGAAAATGTTAAACTTCTAATCTAGGACTCTTTTTTAAAATTCTCTTGACAATGTCTTTTACAGAGCACAAGTGTCTAATTTTAGGGGCACCTGGGTGGCTCAGCTGGTTAAGCATCCAACTTTGGCTCAGGATATGATCTCATAGTTCGTGAGTTCAAGCTCGGTATCAGGGTCCATGTTGACACCTCAGAGCCTGGAGCCTGCTTTGGATTCTTTGTCTCCTCTCTCTCTGTCCTCCCCCACTCACACTCTGCCTCTCTCTCTCAAAAATAAATATTAAAAATATTTTTAAAAATTTTAAAAAGTGTCTAATTTTAATCACGTATAACCCTTGTTTTTCTCATTGATCATGCTTTTGATGTTTTATCTAAAAACTCAAAGGTACATGCAAGCCCATCTAAATTTTTTTTAAATATTTACCTCTAGAAATTTTATAGTTGTGTATTTTACAGTTAAGTCTAGAACCCTTTTGAGTCAGGTTTTGTAAAAAGTGTAATAATGTCTGTGTTAAGATTTATTCTTTTACATATGCACATCCAATTGTCTCAGCAACATTTACTTAAAAAATATTATTTCGACATTGAATTCCCTCTGATCCTTTGCCAGAGATCAATTGTTTCTGTGGCTCAGTTCTAGGTTTCCCATTCTATTCCACTGATATATATGTTTACACTCTTATTATTATACCTTTTATAATAATGCAAGTCTTTCAACTTAATCTTCTTAATCAATATGTTGGCCACTCAAGTCTTTTAACTTTCAATTTAAACTTTGGAATCATTTTTTTTAATACATACAATACAGTTTTCTGGGAGTTTGCTTGGGATTGCATTGAGTGTATAGGTCATGTTAAAAAAAAAACTGACATCTTAACATACTGAATCTTCTAATTCATGAACATGGCTCTCTCTCCATTCATTTAGATCTTGGATTTATTTTCTGAATGTTTTGTAGTTTTACAAATACAGATCTTGCACATATTTTGATTTATACACAATCATGTTTTTCAGTATTGTTGTAAGATACAGGTTATCTTTAAGCTAAGAAAAAAACTGCTTGCACTTATTCCTTCTCTGATATTATCCCTTTATTTACATAGATTCAAGTTTGTGACCCTATACCGCTTTCCTTCTTCCTGAAGAATGTCTTTTCACATTTCTTGTAGGTCATGTCTACTGGTGATGAATTTTCTCAGTTCTTAGCTGTCTGGATTTAATTTCTCCTTTATTTTTTAAGGACAGATCACTGGATAGTAACTTGGTAATTTTTTTTCCAGAAAACTTTAAATATTTCACTCCATTCTCTTCTTTCTTACATTGTTTTTCCTGAGATTCTTATCTCTGCTCCTCAATAGGTAAGTTAATCCTCCTCTCCAACTTTACCAGTTTTTTTCTTTATTTCCAGTCCTTTACACCTTGATTATGATATGCCTCAGTGCAGTTTTGTTGCTGTTGTTGCTTGTTTGGTTTTTGTATTTATCCTACTTGGTGTTTTCAGAGGTTTCCGAATATATGATTTAATGTTTGTCATTACTTTTTGAAGTTCTGAGTCATAGATTTTTTCTACTCTACTCCTTCCCTCTTCCTCTCCTGGTATACCAAATATACATATATTACACATTTTGAAATTGTATTAGAGTCCTTACATATTCTGTTTGGTTTTCATTCTCTTTTATTGTTTGTACTTCAGTCTGATTGAAACTTGAATTCACCTGTGTCCAAACTCACTTACTCTTTTCTTGGCCATGTCTTATCTACTGAGGAACCCATTAAAGAATCCTTCATTTCTGTTACAGTCTTTGATATCTAGTATTTCCTTTGGCTATTTTTTTAGAGTTTTCATCCCTTGGCTTCCATTAACCATCTGTTCTTCCATGCTGTCTACTTCTACATTAGAACCCTTCACATATTAATCATAGTTATTTAAAATTCCCTATCTGATAATTTCAACATCTGTGCTATTTCTGCATTTGAATCTGATGTTTACTTTGTCTATTCAGACCGTTTTTTTTTCTTATGCTTTTTGGCATGCCTTGTAATTTTGTTGTTATAACATGGACATATTGTCTCAGGTAATGGTAACTAAGTAGCTCCTTAGTGTAAGAATTTATTTTATTCTGACTAGTAATGCCCTATTTTTGTTAATACTTGTTGTTAGCTGTAGGTCCAGAGGTTTCAAATCCCTGTAGTGTCTTTCCATTTCCTGTCTTAATTTTGGTCTTCCCCAAGTAACTCTCCTCAGAAAGAGCTGGTGTCTTGCTTCTCTTTCCATTGTAACTTTCTTATTACATTGGGATTCTGTTAGTAAAGGAATAAGGTGTAGAGGAGATGAATCATACTATAATATTATTAAACCCTAATTTTTTTAGTCATTCTCTGACCCTTAACTGTGACATTCACAGATGTTCCTTAGCTTTTTGCTTCCCTTTTGGTGACACAGGAAGGCTAAAGTGGGCTGGAAGTGGATATTTTCCCTTCCCCCACATTGGACAAGGCTCTAAGAAAGATTTTTTGCCTGGAGAGTAAGCCTTTGTTGTGAGGAATGCTCTGGGGTATCTCAGAAGGGTTATTCTTTCCATCTGCTTATTAGAGCCAAGAAGGAATGTTTCACAGATCTTTACTTTAGGAAGCTGTGGGTTCTTGGAATTAAAACTCCACAAGTGTGAGGGTCGCTCTGAGATTGCTCTAACACCAAAGTTTCTCACTGTTATGGCATTCCAAACTCATCCTTCAGCAATTTACCAAAATTATCATTTTAGTCCTACCACCCTCTTACTCCAGCAACCTCTCCTCCAGGTAAGTTGATCTCTACTGTGACTCTGAATTCACCTGCCTCTCCAGATCTGGGGGTGGCAATTTGCTGGGTGAACTCAGTCCTTTGATTGGCCTAAGAGAAGTTCCTGGTTTTAACTGTCTCCAACTTTCTCTTCTCTTATTATTAGGATAAGAGTGCCAAATTCCAAGCTTTTTATATATCAACACTACAACCAATAGTTTACATAGAGTATTTTTTTTTAATTTTGTATTTGTATGTTGCTTTCATTAGATTTTAGTTATATGGCAAGTATGGATATCACATAAACAGGTTTTTTCTTCCAATAAGAGTACACATTTCTTTAAAACAAATTATATTATTGAGCTCTTGTCCCAATAAGTGACTGATGGAATGACATTGTCCTTTTCCCTAGTTGTTTGTCCAAGTTCCCAAGAAATCACATGGCAGTCTCTTCTTTCTGAGGTGGGGAAGTTATCACTTGGATCTTGGTTATTTTGTATTATTGTTGGCACTTACTGTGACAATCTTACTTCTACCAGGTCTCTGGCCACTGGCTCACTCAGATAATGGCTGTTTCTTTCCTGTACTAGTGATATGGCCTCACTAGGTTTGCTGGCTCTCTGTGCTAATTCTATCCCTTTCTAGAATACTCCAAAAACAATCTACTAATTCTTGCTTTGCACACACAGTCTTTATAGGGAAGCATAAAGCCTGTCTGCCCAGACATCATACATTCAACTTTTACTCTACTATTTCTAATGTGCATTACAATTGACAAAGACAAGGTATAGGCACAATCTGGAAGCAACTCAAGGTTTTCCTTACTCTCAAACCCCTAAACCTACGTGGAATCCTATAAATTCTTCTCCCTCTGATATCCAGCTTTAGAAACAGCCTCTTCTCAAGGCCACAACACCACCTCATCTCCCATCTCCTCACTCGGATGTCCCCACCATTCAACTGTTAGAAAGATCGACAGGTCATGTTATGAGAAATAAATTCTGTCTGATCACGTACTCTTGCAAATCTATTGTTCATGACATAAATACTCTGCCTGGACTTTTGTTATTTCACTATTTTTTTTAACTACAACTTTTTTTTTTTTAGAGTAGTTTTAGGTTCAGAGCAAAACTACGAGGAATGTATAGAGATTTTTCATAGTCCCCAAGCCCCCCACATGTGTAACTTCCCCATTATCAACACCCCACACTAGAGTTGTACATTTGTGACAATGATGAACCTACACTGATACATCATAATCACCCTAAGTCCACAGTTTAGATTATGGTTTACTCATGGTGTTGTACACACTATCAGTGTGGGTAAAGGTATAATGACATGAGGGTATCATACAGAGTATGTTCACTGCCCTAAACATCATCTGTGCTCCACCCATCCATCCTTCTCCTTCTCTCTACCCTGAACCCCTTACAACCACTGATTTTTTTTTATTGTCTCAATAACTTTGCCTTTTTCAGAATGTCATAGAGTTGGAATCATACAATAGGTATATAGCCTTTCAGATTATCCCTAGACTTTATACATTTTATGTTCTTTAAGTTCAGAATGTCTGGCCCTTACAATGTCTTGATATTCCCAGATCAAGGAAAAGTTTGGTTACATCTGTTCTCTGTAGTAACAGTTCTATATGAAGTTGTGGATGACATATATTTCTGGTAATGGAAATAAAGAGGAGCGTTAGGAGGCATTGGGAGGAAAGGTAACTCTTTGGGAAATAAAACTGTATTCATACGTAATTATATAATAGCTTTAATCATTTAAACATAAAGAATTTGAGCAGTTTCTTGATTGTGAAAAACAAAACTATACAGCATTGAAATAAAAATAATTTTCTTTCAGAATTTACTTTTTAATAAACTCTTATTCAAAAGTATTGGTGCATAAAATCATATCTGTTCACTAACCATAAGCTAATACCAAGGTCCATATTCTATATATGAATATATCTTCTAAAATATCTACCATAGGTTTTAGTTCCACCTACTGCTTGACAATTGCTCTGATATGATGTATTGAAACTAGAAAGATTTCAGCAGCCGATATCCAATGAGTACCTAAATTACGGTGGGTGTAATTTAATCCTCATAATTATTACAAATGTTCAAAGTGAGAATCAGTGTATTTATACAATTTCCCCAAGGTCACTCAGATAGCCAGTTGCACAATTCAGATTTAAATCATGTATGTATTATTGCCTCCAAAGTTGCTATTTCTTCTTCTTCTATATCAGTATTATAGTGATATAGATATATAGAGGTACACAATTGATTTGGCATTTTATTAAACACTAGGGATAGAAAGACAAAGCTCACCAATGAGAGTAAAGTAAAAAATCAAGATATGTTACTTCCTTCCCATTATCCAAAGTACCTGTATCCTTAAGACTCAAAATTCAACCAGATTTAAAGATATAATTATAAATAAATATAGCTAGGACTCAATTGAGACAAAGTATTGACATGCATCATCAAGCTCACCTTGCAATCTTGATTTCTTCCTTTCTCTTTTACTAATACATTATTATGGATGTTTCAATGGAGCATTCAATACTCCACAAAATATCCTTTTGTCTTTTATCATTACGTGCAGAGGAGTTACGGGCATTTCCTTTTTTTAAGGGGAAAAGCTGTAATCAGTTTATTTTAGATATGCTGCCACAAATGCTGTGTTTTCTGCTTGTCGCTGCTCTGGGTCGGAAAGAAACACAATTAGTGGAAGAGAGGAATCTGTGCAGCAGGCTTTTTCACACTTTACAAATGGTTACAAAGTGATAATTAACAATGTGCTAAATACTAGGTGATAATGCTCCACAGAATAAGGTGAAAATTAATTGTTTGAGATACGATATCACTGGGATGGTTCATTTCCTTAAGAGCAATTGAAACAGACAAAAATTGACAGTTTCTAGTTTTGAGGTACATAATACACTATCATCAACTCAATTGAATTGAACCACTCCTAGTCATTACCATCATCTTTCATTCATGCCTCTGTTCATTCAACAAACATTTATTGAATATCAATGTTGTGCCTGTGATAGATGCTGGGGATAAAGCAGCCAACAAGAGACACATGGTCTCTGCCCTCATGGAAATTGTACTGTATCAATTGTTGTCACCACCAACATCATCAATGTTATTTTCAATATCATTATCCTCATCATAATCCTATCATCATCATTATCATCCTCATCACTACTCACTCTAGGGACAAATTTTCTATTAATGGGTGAAGTGAAAGATGGAGAAAGCTGGGGAGGCTCTTATACTTGACAGTGTACTATTAACCCTTTTTCTTATGCTCATTCTTGCCATTACAGAGTAAGTTTAAAATGCCTTCTTCTCACAAAACCTTCTCTAATTGCCCCATTCAAAGTTGCCTCCTCAACTACTCTGTCACTTGACCTTGGAATATGGTGGCTGCTTAAATCATATGTTCTGAATGAATGCATAAAATAATGGAGATGTTTGTTTTCTTGCTGTGTCTGTAATTACCATTGTAACACACAATAAGAAATAGTCCTTGCAAGCATCAGCACATGAACTCAAAGAGCTCCAGTGTTTTATGTGCAACCAACTGCTCTGCCCCATCACTGTCAGCATCCCTTTTGGTTTACAACATTACGTCCTGAAACTTCTTCTATTTCAGACTGGCTGTCTTACTGTGATCATGCTTGTCTGGCCAGTATTAATCCTCCACCCCTATCTACCCAGATATTAGCAGCAATAACCTACCTGGTTAGGCCTGGGCCAACTACATGTTAGATTTGGGGAAAAATACAACATCATTCATAATACTAGCCAGAATCTTGAAGAGTTAAACTGGCCTGATAATAACAGGAATTGGAAAAGCTAGATAAATGCAAAAGACAAGACAGGGTATCACCATATACTGAAAAAAAAATATCTGAAAATGATGCAGATATTAGAGGAGAGACAGAAGAGTGATGTTGACATTCAATGCAACTAGGAACTAAGGAAGAGGAACAGAACAAGAGGACATGGTTGGTTCCATTGTAGACAAGTTGATAACAATACCACTTACTGAAAAAGGTATTTTTTGTGTTAGGGCTCTCCAGAGAAACAGATCGACTATAAGAATACATAATTTCTTATGAGGAATTAACCCATGTGACTATAAAGGCTGAGAAGCTCCACAATTTGCTATCTATAACTGGACCAGGAAAGCCGGTAGTGTAATTCCATCCAAGTCTAAAAGCCTGAGGACTGTGGACTCAGGGCTGTAAATTCCAGTCTTGGAGCAGAAGAAGATGAGGTGCCCCACCTTATGCAGTAAGGCAGGAAAAAAGGGGTGAATTCCTCTTTCCTATGCCTTTTGTTCCATTTAGATCCTCAACCATACTGGGGAGGGTGACCCACTTTACTGAGCAGTCAACTGATTCAAATGCTTAACCTCATCTTAAAACATCCTCACAGACAAAGCCAGAAATAATGTTTAATCTAGGAACCCTGTGTTCAGTCAGGTTGACACATAAAATTAACCATCACACCTCCATCTTCCGTCAACTTGGTACCCATTAACATCTCCATAAGCTGTACTTAATCTCCAAATAAAGACAACAAAATTCCACTTAACATGATACAACCCAAAATGTACTAATTGCTTTCCCAGAAGAAGTTAAGTACTTGAGTGATGTTTACTCTTTTCCTGGATATTCCATATAATATGTTGTAAAGTTAATATAATTAAATACTATGATACAAAATGAATGTCTTTTATGTACATGCTAAGGAAATAAGAGAGAAAAGGAAAACAAAGAGATATACATGTATATGTGTACTCATATGCATACACACACAGTCCTCATTTCTGTAACTGATCACATGGTCTTAGGTGATATTTGTAACTACCTTTTTCCACTACCCATTCTGTATACCTTTTGCCTTCAGCAAATTTCTGAATTGATCACGGTTCTTTATATGGTAGGGTGATTTAATCCTTCATTCTGAAAGGGTCTAGGCCATTAGTAGTCCTGCCTGGATTGGGTTGTTGTAGTTTTTCCTTGACATTGATCACAAGGCATGGGAATAATAAGAGACACTTTAAAGGATCTCCTGTCTTCCAGTCACACTCTTCCTTACCTCAACTATAAAGGAATAACCCAATTTTCCTTTAGCAGTCAGGGTTGATCACCCTAGTCAACACTGTAAATTCTTTCTTTGCCTATAGATTCAGAGGCATGAGGAGCCCAACATGATGGGGTGACCGTTTTAACTTAGAATACGTGTTATGTCTCTAGGTAGAAGCATTCCTCCCTCTAGAACTAAGACCTCTAGGCCAAGAAAGCATAAAGCCGCTTGAACAGGAACCAATAATTTCCTAGTGGGCCACTAGGTGTAAGGGGTGCCACTCCCATTTCTACCCCTTGATTCCTGGACCTGTGAATTCTGGCTGTCAGAGAAATAGCACCATATATTGGACACTGATTCAGAGCACAGTCTTTTGGAGAACTCTGCCTCAGTCCTGCAAGGGGCTGGCACCTAGATGGCACTACAATTGAATTTTCAAAAGGCCGTCCCACTATCCTATCAAGCCAGCTGCTTTAGGAGGGTGGAGAATATTGTAAGGGAAGTGACTTCTGTGAGCATGGGCCCTCTACCACACTTTCTAGGCTGTGAGGTGAGTTCCTTGGTCAGAAGCAATGCTGAGTAGAATACCATGACAATGCATAATACATTCTGCATGTCTGCATGTGGTAGTATTCACAAAAGTATTGTGTATGGGAAAGCAAATCAATACCCAGAGTAAGGGATTATCCCAGTAAAAACAAAAAATAACCCTTATCACATTTGCAAGTGCTCCAATGTAATCAACCAGCTATCACATAGCTGCCTGATCAGTGGCCATAGTTGGTTCAGACCTGAGGAGTATAACACCATGTTGCCATGCCCATGTATAACCTTCATCCCTGCCACCATGGCCATTTTTTTCATGAGACTTTCGGGTGATTACAGGGGTAGCTGGGGAAAAAGACTGCTATCCTCAGAATGGTTTATTGGTATAAACCACTTGAATATTAAATTATATTAAATAATATTCCACTTGAATATTAAAATATTCCCTGTGCTTAAGTCACCCTTTGGTGAGCATTCATATGGGGCACACATATTCACATTTTTTGTCCATTCAGACAGGTCAATCCACACATGTCTTTTCCAAATATTTTTCTAACCAATTTTCCAGTCACATTCAGTCCGAGTTCCCGATCATCCAGCCAAACTACTACCTATAGCCTAAGAATTAGTATATAATCAAACTTCTGGCCATTTCTCCTAAGCAAAGTGAACAACAAGGTACACTGCTTGAAATCATTCCTACTGGATGCATCGTCACTGCTATCTTTCAGGGATGTCCCAGAGAGTTGCTGCTACCTTTCACTGGACTTGGGAGCAGACAAAAGAAAAATGCTGGTTGGTTCCACTGTAGGAATACTCAACGCTATAGATTAAGCAAGACTATTTTATTTTATTTTATATTTAGTTTTTAGAGAGAGCAAGATCAGGTGAGAGGGGCAGAGGAGAGAGGGAGAGAGAGTCGTTCTTAAGCAGGTTCCACGCTCAGCACAGAACCTGATGGGGGGCTTCATCCCACAACCCTGGGATGATGACCTAAGAGTCAGAGGCTTAACTGACTAAGCCACCCAGGCACCACAAGCAAGCAATTTTAAAGAGCATTCTTAATTTTTACTAAGAATCCAGTGCTCTCGTTACATATTTCTGGTTCACTATATAGACAAGAAGGAAAGGAAAATGATATAATAAAAAATAAAGAGGAGAGAGGGAGAGGAAAAGGAAGAGGGAGGAAGAATGAGAGAGCAGAAGAGAGACAGAGGGACAGAGAAAGAAATATGGTGGAGACATAGAGTGAGAGCCAAGACAAAAGTAATGACAATATAGAAGGATATGGATTTGAAGGGAGGGTGGTGTAATAAAGGAAATGGTGTTAAATATGAGGAAGAGGTCAGAGAAATGAAAGCAAAGTCAAAAACTTTGTATTTTGTGACTTACAAAAATTTTGGAGACCTTAGTTCAAAATAATCATGGGAGATCTCGCATGATCTTTGGTATTGGGGGCAGATGGCAGTAGAGTGGCAAATATAAATGAGGACAGGCAGAGATTTATGAGGGGTAAATACTCTTTTTAGAAATAATACTCTCAAGACCTGAAAAAGAAAATGTTCCCTCAGTCCTGAAAGAGTTTCTTCCAAGTAACTGTCAGGATCTCTGCCCTTTAACTAATTCAAGTCTCTGCTCAACTCTTACCTCCCAGAGAGGGCTGCCTTGAATAACTGTGCTTTTAACTTCTGTTTGTCCCCCCTAGACCTACCCTGTGTTATTATCTACGTTGTGCTGTGTACTACCAGGCTGACCAGTATCTACTGTATGAGATGAAGTTCCTTGTTCTCTTATTTCTGGTACGGTTTGTTCATTAAGAACACCAGCTGGAGAATAGGAAGAGGAAGGAGTATTAGTCTGGGTTTTCATCCCTCTGCTGTGTGTGTGTGTGTGTGTGTGTGTGTGTGTGTGTGTGTGTGTGTGAGAGAGAGAGAGAGAGAGAGAGAGAGAGAGAGTCACCACTAAAGGACACAGCTCCTTATCAGATAGATCTTTCCATAAACATTCTTTCTCTCTACTCCAGATTCTATTCTGGACCCCTTCGAGCCTGGTGTGGTAATATGAACAACTGTTACTATCCCCAAAACTATGAAACCATCTTTTGGGATCTCTCTGCACCTAGTCCATATATTTATAGTCTATTTATTAATTTATCCTTAATTACCCCAACTGAAATCTATCACCTGGTTTGTGCAAGAACTCTAACCCAAATGCAATCCTAATAAAATAGAAGAGCCATAACTCATGCCTTTACTGTGCTTTATTTTCCTTTAACATTTTGATTATGCTTTAGCATGGTTATGTATCTGTTTACTATCTAAATTGCTTATTATAATATAAGCTCCATAAATCAATGAGCTTTGTCTTTCTTTTTTTCTATTTTTTTTTTTACTGCTATTTTCCATCCTCTAGGACAATGCTTGGCTTATAGTAAGTACCCAATATTTATTTGCCCAGTAAATACACATACAAATAATACACCACATATTTACTATAAAATTGTCATTTATCTTTATTTTACATCCTTTCCTGCATTATTTTTTGTGTAAGAAAAAAATATTTTTATATTCTAAAGTGTTTTAACACTATCATAATCAATAATAAGTAATCATACTCTGTGAGTTTCCAGAGACCTCGCATGTATGACTTATTTAAAAATGCAATCCTGTGTGTGTACAGGTGTGTATAAAATTACTTTACTTCATACATTTGTGAGGACTGAGTTTCTATTTACCTACCACTATTCCAAAGTTTTGAAATTGACTGAATGAATCAATTTTTCAGGAAGTATGTATATTCCAGGAGGAAATTGGAGGAGAAATTATAGTAAAACAGGAAAATAACATACCCATCTGTATTTCAATTTAACAGTACCATGAAAAAGTACTGTTTGAAACCATTTTCTATCTACCAACAATCCAGAGACTGCAAGAAAAAAAAAAAGGATAATTGCATCTTTTAAAATTTTAAGCAGTGTGATGTGTTTAACTGTGAGCTATTTTTGAGTATTTAAGTCTCATGTATACATTTTTAATTTTGATTGCTTCAATAAGCTATGCCGCTATGAGCTAGAAATACACTTCAAAAAGAACTACCAACACGTTTAACTCACCCCTTATACTTGCCCACTACATAATTACATGTAAGACAGCTTTTTAAAAATCACTGCTCTTTTAAAAGGAATAGTATATAATAGAACAAAGTATGTGACACAGATTCCTAATAACCTTTATAGCATTCCATAATTGTTTGTAATAATAAGAAAACTATATTGCCTTGTATGAGTTCTTATAATACAAATATTTTCATATGAGTCATTTCATTTTATACTCATAACAAACCTATAAGGAGTATTATTATCCTTAATTTCATATGGAAAAAAAAAAACCTGAGTAATGAAGCAGTTGGGGGCTTTGTTTGAGATCATCCACTAAGTGAGTGGTTAAGCTCAGATAACAGTGAAAGTCTTTCTTAGGTCCTACTCAGATGAAATTGTATTTGAATCCTCTCCCATAGGAACTCTGGGACCCTGGGCAGATCATTTACATTTTCTTATTCTCAGTTTCTCCACTAGGGCAGTATCTGGGTCATATTTTGATAAAGATTACATTACATAACTAGTTTAAAAAATGACGCATGATGATGACAATAATGCTACAATAGTATGAAGTCAAGAAGATACAATTGTGGTTTTGTTATTATTCTACTTCTAAAATCTGTAATTTAAATTTGAATTGTACTTGAGATCCAGAATGTTTGGTACTATAGAACTGTAAGTACATTGATCATGTTTCTTCCTAAATTATCTGGAATATTTTCAATTTTTTCTTGGGAAAAGATAATCATGTGCATTTACAGACATAACGAAGATCAAATGGTCCTGCATCTTCAGTGACAGCCTTCAGTACAGATATGTAATTATCACACTGTTAAATCCACTAGAAGGCAATGCAGAAGACATCCGTTTCCACCCTACCAGTCGTAGAAAATTGCCCTCGGCTCCGAGAAGATTAGATTCCAAATATTTTCTTTTCTTTTTCTCCCCACAAACCTTCTCTTTACTTTTAGTGAAATTCTGTAACTTCCTAGTTATTTGGCTTCAGAATTTATAAAATTGGCATAATGGGGGCACCTGGGTGGCTCAGCGGGTAAGCGTCCGGCTTCGGCTCAGGTGGTGATTTCAGGGTTCCTGGGTTGGGGCCTTGCATCAGGCTCTGTGCTGACAGCTCAGAGCCTGGAGCCTGTTTCAGATTCTGTTTCCCTCTCTCTCTGCCTCTCTTCCTGGCTCATGCTATCTCTTTCTGTCTCTCAAAAATAAATAAAAGTTAATTATTTTTTTAATTGGCATAATGCTAGATGTTCATTTATGCCTAAGAAAGAGTTTAATGATTTAATCTCCATATTATTCAGTATAACCTAGTTCATATTGGGTTAATAAGTAAACCAAAGTGGGCTGCCTGGGTGGCTCAGCCAGTTGGGTGTCAGACCCCAGCTCAGGCGATGATCTCAGTGTTTCAAGTCTGAGCCCCAGGGCAGGCTGTGACAGCTCAGAAAATGAACATTAATGGTTGCTCCAGTTGATTTTCCAGAGCAGCTGTCCTCTACATGTCATTTCAGTACCTCTAGGTGCATCTACTTAAATGCATGCTTCTCCATTACTGCAGGGCAAGCATGGCTCGGAGACTCAAACACCAAAATTAAATGCTTCCACCTGGAATTGTTCACATATACTATGAACTTATATTTTGTTGTTTAAAAGCAAATCATACACTTTAAGAAGTGGGGAACTCAACTCCTCCCATGGACTCAGAAGTAGAAGAAAACCATATACTGACGAACAGCAGTACAACCTACCACAACTGAGATCAAAATTGACAAGGGGAATCTCCTCGAAAAAAATGCTCAACCATAAAACTCTATACTGATATAGATCACAAAACAGTCTTCTGTATATGTACAGGACATAACTTTATGTCAATTACTTCTCTGCTATAACAGGTTATTCTTAATCTACATCATGTCTTCTCACCTACCAGAAAGAAACAGAAAATTAACTTACTGTCATGGAACAAGTCTGAGGGCTGAAAATGATGCATACTACACAAAGTAGTAAATATTAGAACTAGAAAGGCTTACTGTGTATGTGAAAACTGTAACGATCATTTTGCTGTTTATACTGATGGACAGAAAAGATGAACTCTAAAACTTCAGCTTTGCATGGACACAAATAGACATCATTTATAGATTACGACTGTGTGATCTTTAAGCAAGCATAATGTGAGGTATTTAGTCTGCA
The DNA here is from genome assembly GCF_018350175.1 of Felis catus. NCBI lineage: Eukaryota > Metazoa > Chordata > Mammalia > Carnivora > Felidae > Felis > Felis catus. Next base: position 40,075,894 of record NC_058382.1, read on the forward strand.
ACTGCCATTTTAAGTTTTCCATAAGAAAGTAGAGTTTGAATGTATATATTTTATAGTTTCAGTCATCCTTTCTCATTTATTTTTCTTGTATTCACAAAGCTTGGTAATAAAGAACCCCATGAGTTCCCTTTCCTGATTCCTATGTGAGTTGAGTAAAACAGATGCTGTTGTTTTAGAATAGTCCTTCTACGCCTCCACTGGTTTTGGTGTTGAGGGCTAACAGCTAATACTTGCATCCATCTTTTCCAGAGCATTGCCCCTAATAGGAGCTGACTTTCCCAGACATGTCTGGGATGTTGGGAGGTCATACACCTCACACTTCCAAGACAGCCAATGGCTTAAGAGTGACTGATTCTACAATGTAGCAGTCTTGCCTTCTTGCCTCTAATTAGGACATCTGTGAAACAGTTAATCTCCCAAATTTCCCGGGACATGAGGTTGAAGTTGATCTCTCAAAACAACATCTCTGCCTACATTGTTTGCCTATTCTCACCTCTTCCTTCTACCCCTTATACATTTTTCCTAGAGCACTATTTCAAAAAATCACTGTCAAATAAACCTTCTCAGGCTCTGCTTCCAGGCCTGACCAAAGACATTGGGTATGTTCAACCTAATTAATATCATCAATATTCTAGTTTCCAGAATCGAGTAAGGGCTGCTCTCACAGAAAGCAATCTTTACAAGGTTATTCCAGCAAGGGTTTATGCATTAAACAAATAAGCAGACAGAAAAATTAACTATGAAGGCTCCAAATGATAACCCCAACCATGGGACTCTGCATTGAACCAGAGAATACCGATCACCATACTGAATCAACACTTTTGAGTTAGTCAAAGAGGTTAAAAAAAAAAGATACCACTATGTCACTTTGTCATGTAAATTGCATGAAAAGTACCATGGGTTTTGATGGGTAGACAACAACAAAAAAAAATGTTTTTTTTTTCATATATATCTGGCTCACTGTGACAACATGTTTGAGGATTCTCTGGATTTATTTTATTTTTTTAATTAAATTCAAATTAGTTAATATACAGTAGTATTGGTTTCAGGAGTAGAACTCAGTGATTCATCACCTGCACCTAAATTTGACACAAGAAACCATCAAAATCCTACAGGAGAAAACAGGCAGAAACTTCTTTGACCTTGGCCACAGCAAATGCTTACTAGACATATATCTGGAGGCAAGGGAAATAAAAACAAAAATGAACTATTGGGACCTCACCAAGATAAAAAAAAACTTCTACACAGCGAAGGAAACAATCAAAAAAACTAAAAGGCAACTGACAGAATGGAAGAAGATATTTGCAAATGACATATCAGATAAAGGGTAGTATCTAAAATCTATCAAGAAGTTACCAAATTCAGCACCCTAAAAAACAAATAATACACTGAAGAAATGGGCAGGAGACATGAATAGACACTTTTCCAAAAGAAGACATCCAGATGGCTAAGAGACACATGAAGAGATGCTCAACATCACTCATCATCACAGGCAACAAAATATTAAAACCTTTTGAGAATATGAGCACTGCCAACCTTTCGTATTACTGAAACAGGAATACTACAAAATGCTTTGTGAAGTTTATGAGAACACAGTAGAGGACGTAATTCTGCTACATTATCTTTGTTGAGGTCAGGGTTGTGCAATGTCAAGCTCTAAAAACCACATTTGTAAAAAATCTTATTTATTTTTGAGAGAGAGGAAGAGCACAAGCAGGGGATGGGCAGAAAGAAAGGGAGACAAGGGATCTGAAGCAGGCTCTGCACTGACTGCAGAAAAACCCATGTGGGTCTTGAACTCACAAACTGTGAAATCATGACATGAGCCGACATTGGATGCTCAACCAACTGAGCCACCCAGGCGCCCCTAGAACCACATCATAAGGGATGTGTAGGCAATCTGACATCCAGAGGCAAAAAGATTAGACATGTGGGAAAATACAACGGAAATGTGTCATATGAAGAACTATAAGGAGTTATGGACATATCCTAAACATCTCCCTTCATGACTAATTAGTATCTAATAGTTATATCGTGAACTTGTACGTAAGAAATAATATGGAGTTCTGAGTAATCTAAATTAACTTTTATGAACACAAATTTTATAATTAAGTAGAAATTGAATTTTTTTGCTTACATCTACTTTTTCACAAATTATTTACTGATTATTAAAACAATTATCTTATTTAATCGTATTTCTGTAAAAAGTCAAAACAGATGCAACAAGTAACATTTTAATCACTATAAAAACTGGATATTTTTCCTCAATGAAACCTTTATTATACTAACACAAAGGAGAAACAAACAATCCTTGGTTCAAAAAAATAAAGACAGATGTTAATAAATACCAAAGGACTGATAGAGTGAGAAACCCACCTCCAATAATAAGTACATTGGTATTGAACATCTGAATATCACTGCTACATTCAGCATCATCCAGAGACAGGATAAAGTTTTATCACCAGACCCCCTATTCCACACCTCATGCATATAACCTGAATGATTTATAAGCATGAAGATTCCCAAGCCATATCCAGACAAACAGTATCAAATGCTCTGGAATCAATATACAAATCAGCAAGCACCCAGATTATTTTTATACAGGTTAACTTTAAGAAACTCTGGAATCCTCTCTGAGCCCAGATTAATTGTAGTAACATTGTCAGGGTAAAATTATCATGAAGAGTAATCAACTTCTTATCTTTCCTAACCTGGCATGTAAAATACTTTTTCTATCAATAACTACATTGGCCAATGGTTGCAAAATAACTGATTACAAACTAACTCTTTTATTTTTTTATTATTTTTATTATGAAATTTATTGTCAAATTGGTTTCCATACAACACACAGTGCTCATCCCAACAGGTGTCCTCCTCAATGCCCATCACCCACTTCCTCCTCTCCCCCACACAACACCCCTCAGTTTGTTCTCAGCATTTAAGAGTCTTCCATAAAGTTTCTTAGGATCCCATGGTCTTCCATAAAGTTTCTTAGGATCCACATATGAGTGAAAACATATGGTATGTCTTTCTCTGCCTGACTTATTTCACTTAACATAATACCCTCCAGTTCCATCCACGTTGCTACAAAAGGCCATATTTCATTCTTTCTCATTGCCAAGTAGTATTCCATTGTGTATATAAACCACAATTTCTTTATCCATTCATCAGTTGATGGACATTTAGGCTCTTTCCATAATTTGGCTGTTGTTGAGAGTGCTGCTATAAACATTGGGGTACAAGTGCCCCTATGCATCAGCATCCTGTATCCCTTGGGTAAATTCCTAGCAGTGCTATTGCTGGGTCATAGGGTAGATCTATTTTTCATTTTTTGAGGAACCTCCACACTGTTTTCCAGAGCGGCTGCACCAGTTTGCATTCCCACCAACAGTGCAAGAGGGTTCCCGTTTCTCCACATACTCACCAGCATCTATAGTCTCCTGTTTTGTTCATTTTAGCCACTCTAGCCATTCTAACTCTTTTAAAGCATCCCTTCCAAATTTTCATGCTAACCAACTGTCACCTCCTCAATCTAGAATCTGCAATAATAAAAGCAGGCAAGGCAGATGGATATACCTTAGAATAAAAGGCACAAGAGTTACATCAATTACAGCTGATGGTTTACAGAGTTTATATATAACTGTGATAAAGGATCAGTATCATTGCAAATAGTTGGTGTGTATGGTGTGTATGAGATTTCTTCCTGACCTGATCAAACCCTGGAGAAGGCAGGGACACAGTGGAAAGAGACCAAGCCTTAGAGACCAGTACACCTACGGTTGAGACTTAGATCTCGTGTTTTCTGTATGATCTTGAGCACATGACTTAGCCTTTAGAATAATACTTCTCTGCAGGAAAGAGAAAAATGGCTAACCATGTGCAATCTGCATGGTAGTAACTTTATACGTATTTGTAATCATATTTAATACTTGGTGAAGCCCTTTGATAAGTACTATCATTGTCTATTGTGTTTGCATTGTATAGAGGAGGAAACTGAGGCATGCAACATTAAACTACTCTTACAAAGAGACACAGATAATCAATCGAAGATCCTGCTTCTGGTGAGAACAGTCTAATCCCAGATAAGAAAAGTTTGGATACTGAATTATATACCCCTCTATATGTTATTGCAATGAATTTATAGGATATTACCCTGCATACCATAAGTAATCAAAATATCAGTAAACTGTATTCCTCCCTCACCTTTCTGGATTACAGTGAACTACAGATGATACGTAAATATTGGAACACCAGTTACAAAATCTTATTCCAAATGATTGTCTTAAAATGACAATGTGTACTTCCTTTCAATGAATTTTTATTAAAGCACTGCAGGACATCAATGCCTCCCTCACAAAAAGGCTTTATATAATTTCACTGGAATGTGATAAAACTACAATATATAGGGTGTTTGCCTATGTTTCACCAGCATAGACTTACATGGAAGTACAAACTTTGTATTTTAGTCTGTCCAGCAAATGGGAAATTTTGAAACAAAGTATTAAAGACAGGTAATTTTTGAAGCAGTACATGCTTAAAATTTATGACTGTGTGTGTGTGTATGTGTGTGCTTACTAGTACTGCTGATCGAGCATCCGTTACGCCATTTGACTATCCAGAGACCCAGCACTGATATTATATGAAGTATTTGACAATTCAAGTAAAAGATAATCTGATTTGTACCAAAACTGGTCAATAATAAATGAATTTCAGAATGTAAATCAAAACAACAGATCTTTCTCAGTACATTATTGATAAGGCACATTTATTCTAGCAACAATTTCAGAGAATAATACATTATTTACTCCTGCTACTAATAAAAATTCCACCATAAATGAACATATTAAGCTAAAAACTAATAATAATAATAGGTGCCTGAGCATGTTAAACACTCTGCAGAACACTTTATTTGGAATTTGCGTAGGGAAAATTTGTAACATGATTCGTTCCTCAAATTCCTGAAAAAAATATTTTTTACATCGGTCAGCAAAACAGAAGTGTCTTATAATGGCTCATGTTCTAGAGTCAAACGCTAAAATGTCAAATAACTATTCCACGTAAGTTACAGTACATACTGATGATTTGAGTAATGCAAAATTGTGACAAGTAACTCTTTACAGTAATAAAGTTACATGAGGACAGAATACTAGTTAAATCTTTTTTAAGTTTTATTTATTTATTTATTTTGAGAGAGAGAGACAGAGACAGAGACATAGAGAGAGAATGACTGGGGTAGGGACAGAGAGAGATAATCCCAAGCTGGCTCCACACTGTCAGTGCAGAGCCCAATGTGGGGCCCAAACTCAAGAACCATGAGATCATAACCTGTGCAGATTCAAGAGTTGGACACATAACCAACCGCTTTAGTCACCCTAGCAACCTCAGAATTCTATTTTAAATACTTATTACAGAATTAGAAATTTACTTTGGTTTTTGCCAGGAGTATTCTGATTCTTTCATTTTAAATTTTACCAAAATCACTGCAGCATTTGTAAAAGTATGCTGACTAGAATTGTTTGTTGAATGAATGCATGGTTATAGAAAAGTGAAAAACAGTTGAAGAAGGAAGGGGGATTCTTGTGAACCCCAGAATCATAAAGATGAATATGTAGTATAAGAATATGCTCTTTTTGTCTCTGATACATATTATAACATTTGTTTAAAATATCCTTTAAGGGGCCCCTGGGTGGCTTGGTCAGTTGAGCATCCCAGTTCAGCTCAGGTCATGTTCTCACGGTTCATGAGTTCAACCCCCGTGTTGGGCTCTGTGCTGAAAGCTCAGAGCCTGGAGTCTGCTTTGAGTTCTGTGTCACCCTCTCTCTCTGCTCCTCCCCTGCTCATGATCTCCCTCTCAAAAATAAATAAACATTTTTTAATATCCTTTTAAAAAAGTTAATTTTAATTGAAATGTGTCTTGAGGTCACTGTAGATTTACATGTAGTTGTAATGATTTTGTCCTATGTACACTTTGTCCAGTTCCCTTGAATGAGATCACTTTGTAAACCTTTACTGTAACATTACAAGGATACATTTTAACATTAGTACACCCATCTTACGTAGTTTTACTTGTAATTATGTGCACATGCATGTATACGTATGTGTTTTGTCCTATATAATTTTGTCACCAGTTCAGGTTTGTGTATGCATCACTAAAGACACGACAATGAATAGTTCTGCCTCAAATGATCTCTCCCAGCCACCACCACCCATATTTTCTAGCAAATATTAATCTGTCCTCCATTTCTAAAACTGTATGACTTCAAACATGTTATATAAATGCAATCATATGTATGTGACATTCTGGGATTTTCTTTTCCATTCACTGAAATTCTTTGGACATGTTTTTAAAGTATTGTCCACCAATCATCTGTTGCTTTTTATTGGTGAATAGTATTCCATGGTATGTATATCCACAATCTGTTTAATCGTTCATCTATTAAAGAACGTCTAGGGGCGCCTGGGTGGCTCAGTCGGTTAAGCGGCCGACTTCGGCTCGGGTCATGATCTCGCGGTCCGTGAGTTTGAGCCCCGTGTCAGGCTGTGTACTGACAGCTCAGAGCCTGGAGCCTGTTTCAGATTCTGTGTCTCCCTCTCTCTGACCCTCCCCCGTCCATGCTCTGTCTCTCTCTGTCTCAAAAATAAATAAACGTTAAAAAAAAATTAAAAAAAAAAAAAAAAGAACGCCTATTCTGGAGTTTTTGGCTGAAATGCCTATGTTCATTCAAAAACACGTTTTTTTTTTTGGTGTGAAGATAAATTGTAATTGTAGGGAAATAAATATTAAGGGCTGCTCTTGCTGGGATGTATGGTAGTTGAATGTGTAGCTTCATTAGAAATTACCAAAATGTTTTCCGAAGTTCCTTCATCATTTTACATTCCTACCAGCAGCGCATAATTGATTCAGTTTCTTCACATCCACACCACCATTTGGTGTTGTCTCTATTTTTATTTTAGACACAGTTGCATGGTAATATGTCACTATGGTGTTAATTTGTATTTCTCTGATGGCTAAGAGTATTGAACATCTTTTCATGTGATTATTTGCCATCTGTCTATCCTTTTCAGTAAAATGTCTTTTCATGTCATCTGCCAATTTTCTAAGTGGATTACTAAAATGTTGTTGTTGTTGTTGACTGAGGCTTGAGAGTTTTAAAAAATATATTCTGGATACCAGTCCCTGGTGAGATATGCCACTCACTAATAGTCCTAGGTGTAGTTTCTCTCTTCGTCTTCTTTGCATGGGTTTCACGAAGTAAAGATTTTTGTTCTTGTTTTTAATTTTGATGAGGTCCAATATAACGACTGTTTTTCTATGGATTATGCTTTCGGTGTGAAGCCTAAGAACTCTGTGTAGATAAGTTTGTGAAGATTTTCTATTTTTTTCCTACAATTTTCACAGTTTTACATTGAAACATGCAATTCATTTTGAACTGATTTTTTTATACAGTGTGAAGTTTAGATTGAAGGTTTTGTTGTTGTTTTTTATTTTATTTTATTTTATTTTATTTTATTTTATTTTATTTTATTTTATTTTATTTTATTTTATTTTATTTTTCTGCTTTTCCACGTCCACATGCACCAGCCTCATTGGTTGGGACTATCCTTTTCCCACTGAATTATTTTTGTATTTTTGTCAATAATCTTTTGAGCATGTCTGTGTGAGCTTATTTCTGGGTTCCCTAACTCTAGTGTCCTATATGTTTTCTGTCCACCACTTCTACAGTCTTGATTACTACCAATATAAAATAGTTCTTAATACAGGGGACAGTGATTCTGTTACCTATGGGTAGCATGTTCTACACATGTCTTTAGATTCCATTGGTTAAGTGCATTGTTCAGACTTAATATTCACTTTATGTCTAGTATTTTTATCAGTTCCCGTAAGGTAGCATATTCAAGTCTGCAACACTAGTTGTTGATTTGCTTTTTTCTACATTAAGCTTTTCCATTATGGCTTCATGTGTTTTGAGCTTCTGTTGTTTGAGGCATGCACATTTGGGATTGCTGTGTCTTCTGGTGAATAACCCTTTTGTCACTATGTAATGCCCCTCTTTTTTAATGTTTATTTTTGAGAGAGACAGAGACAGAGACAGAACACAAGCAGGAAAGGGGCAGAGAGAGAGGGAGACACAGAATCAGAAGCAGGATCCAGGCTCTGAGCTGTCAGCACAGAGACCGACATGGGGCTCAAACCCATGGACCACAAGATCATGACCTGACCCAAAGTTGGATGCTTAACTGACTGAGCCACCCAGGTGCCCCTGCCCCTCTTTTTACATAATTTTCTTTGTTCTGAATCTCACTTTATCAGATATTACAGGAATTTCCATTAAAACAATAAGATATGTATGTTAAGCTCCTTTCCATCCATTTACTTCCAATCTACATAATCAATGAATTTGAAGTTAGTTTTTTTATAAGATGATTGTTGGATATTTTTTTTCACCTGCTCTATCATTGTATTTTTTGATATGTATATTCAGATAATTTATATTTAAGATAATTACTGATAGCTTTAGCACCCATATCTGCTATTTTATTATTGCTGTATTTGTTTCCTCTGGTAGTCATTCTTCTTTTTCTTTTTTGTCTTCTCATGTATTATTTGATCATTGTACATATAGGACTCCATCTTGATTTATTTATAGTGTTTGTGAGTGAATTTCTTTGTACAGTTTTCATAGTGGGTACTCTGGGTATTACAATATACACATATAACACCAGAGTCCACTAGTCTCAACATTTTACACCTCTTCAAATCAAATATGCAAATCTCTCTTTCAGTGTAGGTCCCTTTACCTTTCCCACTATTAAGTATCATTGTGTTGACTACTGCTTTCTAATTTCTTCTTCAATCATCAAATATTACTCACTCATAAAACTCATGAAGAAAAGTATTGTCTATGTTACGTACCCATGTTTCTACTCTTCCATTATTTATTCATGTTACAAATACTTCCTGTACCCTTCTTCTACAATGTCCTTTCTGTCTGAAGAACTTTTTTTAGTCAACCTATAAGGGTAGGTCTGTTACCAATAAATTCATTTCATTTTTTCAAGTTGAGAATTTCTTTACGTTTCACTCATTCTTGAAGGGTAATTTTGCCAGAAAAACAATTTGTGGTTGACAGTTCCTGCCTTTCACCACTTTAAAAGATTCTGTGCCACTTTCTTCTGGACTCCAACATTTCAGATGAGAAATCCACCGACATGTAAAGTGGTGTTTCCTATGGGGAATACGTTACTCTTTGGCTGCTTTTATAACTTTTTCTTGGATTGTCTTTAGTTTTTCAAAACTTTATCATGTGTGTTGATGAAGATTTCTTTGTGTTTATCCCATTGGGGTTTGCTTAGCTTCTTGGATCTGTAGGTTTGTTTCTTCACTAAATTTGAGAAGTTGTCAGCCATTATTTCTTCAAACATTGAGAATTTGTCCAATTTTTTCCATTATATTTCCATTGTTTCAGATTGGATAAGTTGTGTTAACCTACCCTCAAGTTTGCTCGTTCTTTCATATTATCTCCATTCTATGACCGAGCCCAGTAAGTGATTTTTTTGTTAATATTGTATTTTCCACTTCAACATTTTTCCTTTCTTTTTTATTTAACTTTCATTTATTTGCTATTGTTTCTGTTTTTGTTTCAAGAAAATCTGTAATCAATTATTATAATACTTTCATGGAGAAAGCTGTAAAATCCTTGTCACCTAATTCTAACATTGGAGTCACTTGGGCATCAACATCAGTTTACTATCTTTTCTCATTTAAATGATTTTCTTGGTTCTTTTTATGATGATGACTTTCTATTGTATTCTCAACATTCTATCTACTGTGTTCAGTGACCTGACCATCCTATTTGAATCTTTTATTTTGGCAGTTAGTAATCTTGTTTACATTTAGCATGCAAGTCTTGGCCTTCATTTGTGACCTCTGATTTCATTGTTACTTCAATTGTCAAAGCCTTTGTGGTGTTATGTCAATATTCTTGGTTTATCAAGTACCAGCAAGGCTCCTACTGCTCTGTGCTCGTGTTGCATGTGAACATGGCTGGGACTTCTCTCCCCATCCTGTACGGCTGGGTGGCATCTCATGGAGGAGGGATGTGATGGGATTCCCTTAAGCAGTGTCCCTTTCTTTCGGCTTTCTACTTATCCCTAGAGGGACAGGGAGTTGTAGGCTCTCTGAGTCAAAGAGAATCTCCAGGACAGTCAGCTTGCTGCAATTGGCATCTTCTTGCTGGTTCTGCCCAAGCACTCCATTACCTCTGGATGGGGGGGGGGGGTGAAGTTTTCTATTTCTAGCTACTTGCTATGGCTGGATCCCTTCATTGGTTGCGCCCTGCCCCCCAGTGTCTCTGGATGGGGTTGAGGGATTGGGGTTATGAAAGAAAAGATCACCTCAGGACTGTGTGGACAAGGAGACTCTCAAATGGAATTATAGTAAAACCTCAGATTGGCAGTAACTTGTTCTGCTAGCTGTCTGCAAGACAAGAAAACATTTGTAAAAAATGTTAACTTGATAAACAAGTGATGTCTTACAATATGAGTAGTGTAAGATGCCAAGTGTCACATGATCACAAATGAGCCAACGGTTCTTAAGTTTTCTTTGATATACAAGTTCTTTGGATTACAAGCATATTTCTGGAATGAATTATGCTCGCAAACCAAGATTTTACTGTACTTACTGACTCAATCCCCTCTTCAGATTCTAACATTCTCTCTCAGTATTTCTCAGTGAGAAAACAGAGTCTCAGGCCCAGCAGAGTAGAAGAGTGCCCTCCTTCGACACTTGCTCCAAGGAAGAGCTGCTGATAGATTCCCCTTACTGGTCATATTGCTGTTGAGCTCACCTGACATTGTCATCGGCACTCCATTAAATCCGGGGGCAAGAGGGGCCACCTGGGCCAACTTCAATGGCTATCCTGGGGTCAGGAAATGTCAGGGTTCAGAAACGTTCTTCTGTGGGTGGGGGCTAAACTTAAAATGTCCAGATGCAAGCTTGTTCTTCTGGTTCTAAGGTCAAACCAGGTCACCTTTTTCTTACCACATTTTCCGAGTTCTCCTGTTATTGTCTTGTATGCTTTTTCCAGGCTTTATCCTGTGTTTAGCAAAGGGCAGGGAGATATCGATCTACACCATTTTGTCTGAATGTGAAATCCCTAAAATATTCATGCTTATTCTTAAGATAAAGATGGATATTATCTCCCTCTACTTACCAGTAAGAAAAACTAAGGTACAAAACCATGTACTATTTGTTCAAAATCATGAAATGAGTGAATGGCAGTAGAGATATTCAACTTGACCTATCAGTACTAAAGGAGAAACTCTTTCTTTCCACATCCTCTCTTTCTTTGCACAGAGAAGCAGTGTAATAAATACAAAACAAAGTAAAACAAAAAACAAGCAATCAAGTTCTGAGAAACTATTCTTTACCTAACATAATTTATCTGGGGGGTTAAAAAATAACTGGTGTAATTAAATGTGTTCATTAAATTGTGTCATGGAAAATGGAGAGGCAAAGAAGATAAGTATAAAACCAACATTTTCTGGGGAAAGAGAGACGAAGGCAATGGGGACAATTGCAATGTATGCAGGATATCCTCATTAAAGAAAATCAATAATTTAAAGGGCAGGTGTTGTCTTGACAAAATAACTGGTTCAGTTCTCTTGCTGGCTTCTTGGCCCCCCTTATCCAAACCTGATTTCAGAAGGACTAGTACCAAAAACAGGAAAGGCACATTTGGCCTGGGAGCTTTCCAAAGAGCAAGGACAGCTGAGTTGATTTCAGACTATCTTTCCAGCTTGGAAAGAGTAAAAATGGCTAACTCATTTTCTTTATCTTTCTCTGTTAGATATTTCAGATGCTGGCAGGAAGGCAGTCTGCAACTGACAACACCAGCGGTAATTACTGAGGAGACACTCTGTAAGGATATGCTTTGTTTTGCTTTGTTGTCTTCAAATACCAAAGACAAATAATGAAGTGTTTACTAGAAGTGAAAGATCATCCCTCACTCCTTTTCATGTTGATAAATCCCAGCATAAGTAAAACAGATAATCCAAGCTACTGAGTAAACATGAGTGAGTTCCAAATACAGATCCCAGCAAAATGGATGGTGGGGGAGGAGATAACTGGAGGAAGGCAAGGAAAGACCTGGGATGGGCCAATGGACAGGGGGAACACACTTTCCTTAGTCCTTCTGTGAGAGGTGAAACAAAAGCAACTTTATACCTCTTTAGGTTTTTTTTTTCTTCTTCTTCTTAATGAAAGGAACTTTTAAAAAATGACATGCAAGTATTGATTTGTAGTGTTCTTACTTGGTCGCTTCCAAGCATGAAATGGGTGCCTGCCAATGTGACAGCAAGAGTCTAGCAATTCTTTCCATCCTAAAACTAGGACATGATACAAATTCTGCTCACAAAAGGCAAATGGATCTAATAGACAGTGCTTTTGCACCAAGTCAATTATCTGTCTGGTGCAGCAAACATGGATTGTGTATAAGGAAGAAGAGAAGAATATCTAATATTTACTGACCATTTATCACGTACCAAACAGTGCATAAGGTACTTTATATATAATATTTGCTTCAAATGACACTGTCATGCAATGGGATTATCCAATTATCTGATGAGCAAACATCAACTCAAAGAGATTTAATATGTTGTATAAAGTAGCATACCTAGTAAGTAGCAGAGATGAGATTGGAATCTAGGACTTTCATTCAATGGTTTTTCAGATTGATTAAAATTTGTATTCAGATTGAATAAAATTATTATTCATAAAATACTGAATGTGTGTTCTGTTCTACTGTAAAAATCCCAGAGCCTTTAATATGTCAATATGCATTAAATATATTGAAGGAAAGAGATAATAAAAAGTATTACCAAAAAAAAAAAAAAAACAAAACAAAAAAAAAAGGGATTGGCCTGAGGACATTTCCCCCAGAAGGGCCTGCAGTTCCAGGAATCAATCATGGAGCTCTTGGCAACAAATTATGGCAAATGTTGGTGCAGTTGATTAGTATTTGAGACTCCCAACCAAACAATTCTGACTCACCAGTTTCCTTTCTGAAAACTTTTTCATGTTTTTAGGGTGCTTTAGAGTTTTAAAAACACATGCATTTCCATCTGTTTGTTTTTATTTCACAAAAGTCAGCAGAGACTAGAATGCTTGCCCCCATTTTGAAGATGAGGCAGTAATATTGAGAAAGGTGAAATTCCAGATTACAGTGCTCTTTTTCAGAAAGCCTTTCCCAAGCTCTTCACAGAAGATGTTATTTTTACTGTTTTATTCACACTATTATCCATGTTCTCACTCAAAGCTCTGCTAGAACAGAGACAACAGGCAAAACAGGAGTCTCAGAGACCTATATTTGAGTCATGGCTCTGACATTCCCTACCTCTTTCATTCTTAGGTTTCATATTTGTAATGTGTAAAAGTAGTAAATAGTCTGCACAGTTTTGAGGACACACTAGAACAAAACATGAAAAGTCAGAAGAAAGTACTAAGAATACATTAGTACCTCTTGCCATTGTGCCTTGACCCTTCTCGGTATTTACAGATAGCTCTCACATGTCATGGCTTTGATACCTCTAAGATACTTCAAATCACATGGCAAGTTCATTCATTTTAGTTCACGGACTATCACACGTGGCTAAACACTAACTGAAAAGAAAGTAGTGGTGGTGATGGTGTTTTTGACATTTATGTATGTATGTATGTATGTAGTTATTTATTTAAAGATTATTAGAGAGAGAGAGTGTGTGTACCAGCAGGGGATGGGCAGGGGGTGGGGGAGACAGAGAGAGAGTATCTTAAGCAGGCTCCATGCTGTCAGCAGAGAGCCCAATTAAGGGTTTGTTCTCATGAATGATGAGACCATGACCTGAGCCGAAGTTCAGAGTTGGATAACCAACTAAGCCACCCAGGTGCCCCATTATTTATTTTTAAGAGAACACAAAAGCAGGGACCTAGGGAGAATAAAGAGATAGACAAAAGGTTCCATACCATGAGGCAATGTATTTAGTTAAGCTCAGGGCTATATTCTTTAAATGCAACTATTTAGAAAGTGCAATCCATATATTCTCTCACTCACTCACTCACTCACTCACTCACTTCTTAGCGTTTGATTCTTGTTGTTATAGGTGGGGTCAATCAGTAACTACAGCAGGATTTTATTTGTACCTGAGGAGTTGTAATTTCATCTCATAGTTCGCCAACTTTTAGCTTCAGATTGCATACTTCCAAATTTAATTATAAACTAAATACCAAATGCAGTATTTAATAATCTACATATTATCTGATAATTTTCATATATAATAACTGCAATAAAATACAGTATCTATTGATTATTATACACCAACTAGGTATCATTGCTGTGCAAGGGCCTCAATAAAAATATCTGTAATCCCTAAGCAAAATAGGGAAAATAAATACTATCCCTCTTTATGCCGAGAATAAGAAAGACTGAGAGAATTAATAAACTTGGCTGAAAGGTCAAAGTTATGGGCAGCAAACTCAGGTTGTGTGTTAGCACAGCTATGTCTTTCATACCATCCCAACCTGCCACACTCACATATTCCACAGACCCAACTACACTGCTGAAAATAAGGCAATGACTGTTGTCAGGGCCTTTGTCTGCCTTTGTCTTAATGTCAAGTCCAGAGCTATACCTATAAAAGTTATAGAAACTTTTTACTAATTGTAATTTTACTAAAAATTTGGGTTTTTATAATTAAGTTCAATATAATTATAATTTAAAGGTTGGTAAATTTAATGCTAAGACTCGATAATGCCTAACACTTTGTGTTACTAAAAATTAGTCCATTGCCATGAGGAAGTCTTTACTGGGATTATCTTCTTGTCATTCCATGAGGCTTCTCTGAGGGCTTGCTTTGTTCCTGCCACCATGCTGGTCATGAGGATGTGCCTGTCCCTACTGAGCTTATAGGCATTATAAAGTTCGGTAGTGTATGCAAACAGGAGCAAGGCACATCGATTATATTTAAAATTGTAATGTAAACGGTGAATTATTTATACTTGGAAAGATGGTTTATAACTGTTAGGCCAATAAGATCTCTTGTTAATTCTTGAAAACTTTGTATGTTAGAGTTAAAAGAGATTATGCCAGTCATGGGGTTTGACCTCTTAAATTTCATGACAGGTTTGCAGCCCCTTAAAGTATAGACGACTGGTTTACACAGACAGTGTGAGACAGTGGTGACTGCAGGGCTCCAGGTTTCCCTCCTAGTGTATAAGATCCTTTTCTGAAGTATTAGCGGGCTCAGAGAAGGGAGTGATATTACTGGGATGGGCTGGTAGTCACCAGGTTAATTAATTGATGTTTGAGACAGTATGGTCTGGGCAATGGAAGGGTCCAGAGACTGGAAACTAAGACAGTGCAGATAGGGCTCTATTTCTAGACTTTAGAGTTTACTTCAGAATTTGTCATATTGATTTGCTCTTCCTACCTCTATGTCTATTTTGCACTGACCCTGAAATAAGGCAAATTAAGACAAAACTATTGTGCTTTGCTTCCCTTCTCTTTTCTTTTTTTCTCTTCCAATATCTTTTTCTTTTTTTGCCTGCTTTTTCCCCTTTCACTTTTTATGCTTATTTAAAAACAGTAATATAGATAAATAGAAAGCATACCTATATCTCTATGTCTATTCATCAATCAACTCAAAGACTAGAAGAACAGGATTTAAAGAGACGAAGGGGTGTGAATATTTTAACTTCTTTTACACTTATTTTTTTTTAATGAGAGTTAAAATTACATTTATGAAGATAAAATACCTTGATACTGATACTCCTAGATTGGTGGTCCTTTGGCAACTCATATATTCTCTATAAGCTTCAGTTTACTCATCTGCCAAATAGAACTAATATTAGCTCTTGCATGGTAGGTGGTTGGTGCTCACCATGCATTGAGCAGGCTTAATTTCCCACAGAGACAACAAATCATGTAGGATGGCCATTCACTGACTAGGAATACACCAAGGTGTTAATTAGATATGAGAATTCACCTTGAAATCCAAATATTAAAGCCATTGTTTTGAAAGCCGTGTGTCTGAAATATAAGTAGTAATCAACCACTTTTTACGCTATGGAATTGCAACTATGTTTTTGGTTTGGGGAACATTTTGATGAACACGAGGCACTGACTTTGTTATAATTTTTAAGAGCAGTAACGGATATTATCAACAGGGAGATTCTCCATTAAAAAATAAAAGTAAAATCCATCCACACAAATCTGCTAACTTGCTCAAAGCCAAAACTTATCCAGTGGCAAAACTAAAAACAGATTGTATAACTATGTATTTTATTTTATCTTATTTTTTTAATGTTTATTTATTTTTGAGAGAGAGACAGAGCTTGAGTGAGGGAGGGGCAGAGAGAGAGGGAGACACAGAATCTGAAACAAGCTCCAGGCTCTGAGCTGTCAGCACAGAGCCCGACGCGGGGCTCAAACTCACAGACCATGAGATCATGACCTGAGCCGAAGTTGGACGGCCAACCAACTGAGCTACCCAGGCGTTCCTTAACTGTGTATTTTAAACCATACCAAAAAACAGGACAGCATAGACTCACAAGGCAGAACTGAATATTAATAACAGCAATAATAATTAATAGCTAATAGTTATTAAGCATGAACAACAGACCAGGTACTATCTTAGGTGATTTATATGTAAAAGTTCATTTAATATTTATAAAACTTCACAAAATTTTCCTATATTACTGGAGATCAAATAATACAGAGATTCTCCCCCATTAAATTTATCTAAACATTTTCAGGTCATAAGTTGAATGGCAATTTTAAGTTAAGATGATATCTAAATAAATACATATATATACACACACATATTGCTTTCAGCATATACATATGTATGTATATATATATATATAGATACATATATATATACATATGTATGTATATATATATAGATACATATATATATACATATTGCTTTCAGTGGCACCTGGGTGTCTCCATTGGTTAAGTGTCAGATTCCTGGTTTTGGCTCAGGTCATGATCTCATAGTTTGTGAGTTTGATATAGGAATCCCACTCTGTGTTGCCAATATGAAGCCTGCTTGGGATTCTCTATCTCTTCTCCCTCTGCCCCACCCCCACTCATGCTCACTTGCATGCTCTATCTCTAAAAATAAACTTAAAAAAATAACTTTAAAAAAATTTAAAAATAAAAACAAAAAATACTGGTTTTATATGGCAATAAGAAAATTAGTAATTATGTTTTAAACCTTTTTAAGAAAATCTAATTATTTTTTGGTCAATTAAGTATATGATAAACACATCTTCTATTAGCAGATTTCTAATTTATTTATTTCTAATTACATGATAATATGCAACATTTGCTGTTAAGCTGTGTGGGTCGGGGCCAAATGGATGTTTTTAAATATAGACAGACAAAGGAGCACTTGCCACTTTTATTATTGAGCTCTGAAAATAATTTCAGCATGCTGAACAGAGTTCCTTTGGAAAATTAATTTTAAATGGGAAAGGCATTCTGCCTTTGGTTACATGGTTGATTATTTTTCAATGTATATGGCATTGCTGCCATTCACAATAATTACCTGTCAAAGATTTCTGCCTTACTCTGTATTCTATTTTTGTCATCAAGATGTACCTATTACTGTTTTTAAAATAATATGCCTATCTATGTATATGTATATGAGATGCGCAATCAGGATATATTGTATTGACTAAAAAGCTCTCCAAATATACAAATTTATCTGTGTTAATATCAAATCATGTCACATTTTATTTACAGAATAATAGGACATGGATGGATGCCTATTTCAGTAAAAAATACATTATGTTTCAGTGTGGTTATTGGTGGTGAAGATGTTAATGGGTAGCATAACAAGGGGAATTTTACATGACTTGGGAATGTATATAACATGAGGAAAAGTTAATTTCAGCCTTGCCTCATTAATCAGATCTGCCACCAGCTAAAAATTGTCACCTAAGTTTACTCTGCTTTCTGTTGTGCGCTACTGATGAAGATACTGACTTACAAGACAGACATAATTGGGCTAGTGCCAGGAAGAGGGGGCATGGGAATGAATGTGTCTAAAGATGACCTTTTAGAAGAATTGCTGAAGGCACCTTGAAGTGGTTCCTGTCATTGCTAATGGAGACTGTGCATTCAAGACTATTTACACTGTTCTGCATTTGAACCTCTGGGAATTGAAATTAACTACAATCATTGGCATGTGCAAGCCTTTACATTAATGCCTGCAAAACAGGCAAGGCTTGGGGGGTCTCTATAAAGCAAATGCTAGGGTATGGAAATGCTAGGGTATAGATTTGCTCTGCTAGCAAAGTCTAGTGGGGTATGTAGCAGCATCATTACTTCAAAGCCTTTACAGGTACAAAATTTACAAAAGGTGAGGCTATAATTCAAAAGAGAAAAAAAAGTGCTGTGACAATACTGATGGGACAGTTTACATACAGCACTTTCTTTTTTTTTAATTTTTTTAATGGTTATTTATTTTTAAGAGAGGGAGATAGAGAGAGAGAGGAAGAGATGGAGGGAGAGGGAGGGAGGGAGGGAGAGGGAGACACAATCCAAAGCAGGCTGCAGGCTCTGAGCTGTCAGCACAGAGTCTGATGAGGGGCTTGAACTCATGAACTGCAAGGTCATGACCTGAGCCGAAGATGGACACTTAACCCACTGAGCCAACCAGGTGCCCCACATAGAGCACTTTCATATGCATGACTTCAACTGTTCTTCAAAATGGGGAGATATTATTGCTTGCAATTTATAAATAGAGTACTGATTTCATATGCTGTTTGTTACGCCCTTTATATCACAAAGCTGGTATTTGCACAGATGTGAACCCATGTATTTAGACTACAAAAATCCTACTCTTTCCAATGACCAATTTTTGAACTTACTGAAGTATAATTTTCATATAATAAAATTCCTACCTTCTAAGTGTATAGTCCCATGAATTTTGGCAAGTATTAGATATATAATATAACCATCACCACATCAATATTTTGAACATTTCCAACAACTTAGTAAGTTTTCTCATTCTCTTTGCAAGCAATTCCCCTGTAAGTCTTGGCCTCAGGCAATGCATGATCAGTTTTCTGTCCCTTAATTTCGCATTTTACACTGTCATACGAATGGAACTATACAGAGGTACTCTTTCGTAACTTATTTTGCTCAGTATACCATTTATCGAGATTCCTTCATGCTAGTACACATAACATTGTTTGGTTTCTTTTTATTGCTGAGAATCTACTGTGTGCGTGTGTGTGTGTGTGTGTGTGTGTGTGAGTGTGTGTGTGTGTGTGTGTGTGTGTGTACCCTAATTTTTTTTGTCTATGGGCCAGTTTATGGAAATTTCATTTTCCAGTTTGGGGCTATTATAAATTCATATACATATGTTTGTGTGGGCATATGTTTTCATTTGGGGGGGGCGGTAAATACCTGGAAATGCGATGACCCAGTAAGGTTGGTGGAACTTAGGTCCTTGATATTTTTTAATAACCTTTTAAGCTAACCTAACCTTGAAAAGTTTAAAGATATAAATTTCCTGGTAAACACTGCTTAAGCTCCATTTGTTACACTTTGATAGCATCTATGTTTATTTTCATTTGTTTTGACTTACTTTCTAAAGGCCCAAGTAAAATCTTTATTTGTTTGATTTCCAAATACTTGGGTTTTTTCCCTGATCTCACTTTGTATTGAGTTGCATGACATTATGCATTTGTCAAAACCCATAGAACTACATAAACACAAAGTGAACCCTAATGTAAACTATGGACTTCAGTTAAAATTATATATCAATATTGTCTCATCAATTGTAGTAAATGGACCACACCACATCTTGGTTTTAGTTTGCATTTCTCTAATGACCAATGATGCTGAGCATCTTTTCATGTGTTTATTGCCCCATTTGTATATCTTATTTGGAAATATGCCTATTCAGACAAAATATTTTCAATAATCTTTTATGTAGAGAAAACATAAATCACTAATTCTCTCCTCTACTCCAGTGTTTTTATCTATTTAAAAGTTTTTATTGGTATTTAGGATGGATAAAACAAGAAACTTCAAATACAAACCTTTTGTTGCGAATAATACCACTGTAGGTTCTACAAATTCAGGTACTAATAGATTGTATCCCATGTAATTGATATCATATTATATATCTTTCTCTATATTTTTATGTCATTTATTTTGAGAGAGAGAGTGCACATGTATACACGTGTAAAAGCAGGGGAGGGGCCAAGAGAGGGAGAGAGAATCCTAAGTAGCTTCCAGGCTGTCAGCACAGAGTTTAATGTGGAGCCCGATCCCACAAACTGTGAGATCATGACCTAGCTGGAAATCAAGAGTCAGAAACTTAACTGACAGAGTCACCTAGGCACCCCTATATTTGTTTTATATGAAGGCTAATTGTATATTCTGGATAGGGGAGAGGTTCCATTTAGCCAAGCATTGGTAAGAACTGAATTTTGCACTTACTATTTTGCACTATTATGTTTTGAATACATTATCAGTCCAAGGAATAGTTTCTACATCCACAAATTTAAATCATCTTTCTCCCCCAATGCCCACATATTTTCAGTTCTACGATTCATAAGATAGTCATATTAGGATATCCCTGCACCTTTGTGTTGTGATGCCAGGCAAGTTAACAAAGTTTGTTTTAGGAGTATTCTTGGAAGCTCTTTCTGGTTGAAAGGCCAGAACAACTAAATTACATTCAGACATGATGATAAATCATGTATTTTATTTAAACATAAACTAAAAAATTATCTATTTCATTTCCTCTTAGCAGGATAACAACAGTGCCTACAGCTGTCCTAATGCTACCTTACTTGACATGAAGTATGATGCAGGACAAGACAGAATAGGGGAGGAGAAATAAAAGAAACAGTGGTTTTATTCAAATGTGGTCAAAGTAATTTCATTTAGAAAATTTTGCATAATTATATGACCATGTGATAATATGCACAAAAATGCTGACAGATATTATGTCATGATATGGACATGTCCTATGAGACCTAGGAACTGGAAGTATGTGGGCAGTGAGGAAGAAATCCAGTCTAGAAAGGAAATTAAAAGCAAAAATGAACTATTGGGACCTTATCAAGAAAAAGTTTGTGCACTGCAGAGGAAACAATCAACAAAACTAAAAGGCAACCGACAGAATGGGAAACGATATTTGCAAATGACATATCGGACAAAGGGTTAGTATCCAAAATCTATAAAGAGCTCACCAAACTCCATACCCGAAAACAAATAATCCAGTGAAGAAATTGGCAGAAAACATGAATAGACACTTCTCTAAAGAAGACATCCAGATGGCCAGCAGACACATGAAAAGATGCTCAACGTCACTCCTCATCAAGGAAATACAAATCAAAACCACACGCAGATACCACCTCACGCTAGTCAGAGTGGTTAAAATGAACAAATCAGGAGACTAGAGATGCTGGAGGGACTGTGGGGAACCCTCTGGCACTGTTGGAAGAAATGCAAACTCGTGCAGCCACTCTGGAAAACAGTGTGGGGGTTCCTCATAAAAATAGATCTACCTTATGACCCAGCTATAGCAGTGCTAGAAATTTACCCAAGGGATACAGGAGTGTTGATGCATAGGGGCACTTGTACCCCAATGTTTATAGCAGGACTTTCAACAAGAGTCAAATTATGGAAAGAGCCTAAATGTCCATCAACTGATGAATGGATAATGAAGATGTGGTTTATATATACAATGGAATACTACTTGGCAACGAATGAATAATGGAGATGTGGTTTATAAATACAATGGAATACTACTTGGCAATGAGAAAGAATGAAATCTGGCCATTTGCAACAATGTGGATGAAACTGGAGGGTATTATGCTAAGTGAAATAAGTCAGGCAGAGAAAGATACCATATGTTTTCACTCATATGTGGATTCTGGGAAACTTAACAGAAGACCATGGGGGAGGGGAAGGGGTAAAAACAAGTTACAGAGAGGGATGGAGGCAAATGATAAGAGACTCAAATACTGAGAACAAACTGAGGGTTGATGGGGGTGAGGCGGAGAGGGGAAAGTGGGTGATGGGCATTGAGGAGGGCACCTGTTGGGATGAGCACTGGGTGTTGTATGGAAACCAATTTGACAATAAATTATATTTAACATAAAAAAAGAAAGAAATCCAGTCTTCATGTAGAACTCATTAAAACTTGGAATTTTTTTTTTACATTTGACCCTCAGAAATGAACACAGTTCCTAAAACTTTATGCATGCCCAAATAAACAATTAGTTTAATTTTATATTTTAAATAAAACACAAACAACAACAAAAAAACCCAAAAAACAAAGACAAAAACTCTCAAAAATAAGGGCAGACAGCCAGACAGAAGTAATATATCCCATTTAATCTTGTTTTTTTTTTTTTATTTCCTATTATCAGGGAAAAAGTGCAAAAAATTAGATTCCATTGAATACTTACCATGTGCCAACAAAATTATTAGGTGTTTTTACATGCATGCCTAGTCATATTTTATTTCCAACTCTGTGAATGTTGTTGACATTGTTGTTATTGCTATTTTAATCATCATCATTACTATTTTACTGTTTCAATTATATAATGAGGAAAATGACAGGGAAAGAGATGAAACAATTTGCCCAATGTCACCTTGTTACTATGCCATGGAGCAAGAATCAGAAACATTTTTTTTTAACCTAAAAGCCCATATTCAAAAGAAGGTGCACAGAAAATTATTTTTTCATCCTTACTTAATGGCAAAATCTAAGAAATATACCAAGAAGGAAATAAACATGCCTAAAGTTTAAAAATAGTAATGGGAAATTCCATGCCATTCAAGTTAAGAAGTCAATTATTAGCATTAGAAGAATCCTCCATATACTCTTACCTAATAAGACTCATTACTTTCCAGGGGTGTCTGTGTGGCTCAGTCGGTTAAGTGTCCAACTTTGGCTCAGGTCATGATCTGTTTGTGGGTTCAAGCCCCATGTGAGGCTCTGTGCTGAAAGCCCAAAGCCTGGAGCCTGCCTCAGTTTCTGTGTCTCTCTCTCTGCCCCTCCCCTGCTCATGCTCTGTCTCTCCCTCTCTCATGAATAAATAAACATTAAAAAAAAAAAGATTCATTGCTTTCCTGTAAAAGTAAACCCAATCATGACTTCTGTGATAACCATTTTTGAATTTTTTTCTTTATAGTTCAACCACTAGTAAACAATATACCTTATGGATCTATATTATCTGTAAATAGTATTATGCATATTGATCTGAATAATATAGCCTAGTTTTTCCTATTTAACTTAATGTAAGTAGATCTTAATGTATTTATTTATGCTTTTTTGCCCAATATAAATTATTCTTTTTCTACAGTTACGTTTAGTCATTTAATCTATGAATATATCAAATTTTATATAAACATACAAAAATTTATTCATACATTCCACTGATGATGAACCTTTGTGTCCTAGATTTTAGCTTCTAAAGAAAACACTATGAGCTCTCATGTACATGTATCCCATTTTATATGTGCAAAGATTTCTCTAAACGACATTCTTTGGAATGATGGGTCATAGGAGACCCATGACAATAACAGCTGCAGCGTTACTAGATTTACGTCAAACCCTTCCAAAATGGTTGTGATGCCAACTATCCTTCTTGCTCCCTCTCTTCCTTCTTGTTTTCTGCCTTCTATAAGACACATTTTTGTATTACCGATTTTTATAACATGACACCTATTATTTGAGGAACTCCTTTTCTTCACAGAGTCCTCTTTGTCAATTAGTGTGTCCCACTCCAACTGGGTGGAGGACAGAACCCAATATGGACCAATTAAGACTATTTTTTCTTGCATTTCCTTTCCGGGTTGAAAGTGAGTTGGAGCTATTGCCTTCTCAATTACACACCCAAAATGTAGAAACCTATGGATATTGGTCCTCTTCACCACATGGAGGGGTCCTTTATACAGAGAAGAAAGTGAGAAGCATAAACATGGAGAGAAAAAGGGATGAGTGAAGACAGGTTGGATCCTCAGCTCCAGTCCTTGACATCTCTTATATCTAATCTTTACTTTGTATCTAGAAAGGTTCAAAGCAGTCTTTAAATACAGCCTACAGGAACACCCAGGAGACTTGGTGATATTGTAGTATAAAATGCAGTACTTCACAACAAAATGCAAGTAACTCTGAGGAGTATTACACTGAAATGAAATACATTCAGAGTGAAAATGTAAGTGCTTCTAGAAGGATCCAATAATCATCTTACACTGATGTAAACTATAGTTTAGATACTTAAAATAGACAAGAAATACTAATAAATATAGTTTCAAATATATTGTACACATACAACCAGATCTGATATGTATTTCCTGAACATCTGCCACATGCTTTCATGAAATGAGAAATATCCTCTGTGAGATTAAAACTGGGCAGGACAATCACAATATTTTGAGAGCGATGTCTCTCCTGGAAATCTTTTGAATGATGTTCAAGAAAGACCTACAGGTTACTTCACACTTGCTGATCCTTCACAAATCACCACCAAAGAGACTAAATGGATACCCATATTCTATATTACAGCTAGGAGTGATTCACATTATACATGGAAGCAACATTAATTGAGAACATTGGGCAACATTCTAGACATCAAAAATAGTAGGGGTGATGTTGACAATCTGGACCACTTCCCAAAAAACAATTATTAAAACAATGAATATACACACAGAGACACCTTATGAGAAACGGTTGGTAGAATTAAGGATGGTGGTTTAGAAAATATCTAGGAATGAGATGATTTTCTAATATCTGAGGTATGCAGAAGGAACAGCATATAATTTAACTGGATATACTAGAACTAGGACATAGAAAAAAAACAAGTGGTAAATTCTGGATCTTTATCATGGGTTATACCTGGACTATTGCAATGTTGCCATGACACCATCCTTTTATAGTTTTTAATGTGATTCTCAAACATATAATGAATACACATTGTTTTTAAATTCTTAGCATACATTGTTCTGCCTCAGGTTGTTCAGAGTTGCATGGAAGCACTTCATTACTACAAATGAAGTTCCTATGAAAAGGCTTGATATATATTAAATGCTCAATAAATGTTACCTCTTCTTCCTCCAACTTATTTTTCTCCTCTTCTTTCCATTATGATTACTAACATCATTATTGCATTCTCCCATTTTAAACTGTTTAGCACTCTATAAAAGATAGATTCCCAAAGCCATTCCAAATTATCCTTGGTGTATGACTTTTGGCTCGTTCTGTCTAAATCTTTCCCTCCTCCACCTCTCCCATTTTATTCTTAATTGCCCTGCACCACTTGGAGTTACTATAAAATCCTTTGTTGTCCCATGCAATTATATCTTTGCACATCCTGAGTCTTTCTGCAGTGCACCAAGTAACCATTTTTTTTGCATTTATGTTTTTAATTGTTTTTTTAGTTTCAAGTTTTTATTTAAATTCCAGTTAGTCAACATATAGTATAATATTAGTTTCAGGAGTAGAATTTAGTGATTAATCACTTACATAAAACACCCAGTGCTCATTTTCTATTAAATCTCCAAAGGAAAAATGAATCCTATCATCACCTATGCTAAATCTATATCTGATATAAAATTCTAATATTGGATATTTTGCAATGTATGGTATTTATTTACTTTTGCATCCTTTCTAAAAGTAGACTGCAAGGCCCTAAAAGAAAAGTACAATGACTCTGTTACCTAGCATAGTGTCTAAGCCATAGATATACTCACTGAATGCAGTATTTGTTGAACTGATAAAGACTCTATAAGGGAAAAAAATAAACTTTCACAAATAGAAGTTTATATCATAGAAAGATCCCTCACAATGAGTCCCTGACACCTTATCATCATTCAGTCTAAAGTCAAATGTCACCTCAGCCCATTCTGACCACAGTTAAGGTAATTTATCCTATTCTATTATTCTCTATTTCAAAATAGTTTCACAATTTTTAGATCTCTTGTAAATATATTTGTTTACTTGGCTAGGGATTGGTTGCTTTTGTTTGGTTTGGTTTTTATCTTTTTGTATGATTGTATTTTTTTTTCAAATCGTTTTAAGTTTATTTATTTATTTTGAGAGAGTGCGAGCAGGGGGCAGGGGGAGAGAAAAAGGAAGAGAGACAGAATTCCAAGTAGTCTGTGTGTTGTCAGAGCAGAGTCCAATGCAAGACCTGAACTCACAAACTATGAGATCATAACCAGAGCTGAAACCAGGAGTTGGACACTTAACTGAGTCACCAGGTGCACCATGTTTCTGTATCATTATCAGCTAGATACAAAACAAGAAAAGTTCTTAATTACATCCCCTATTATTTAGTGAGCTGTGGCTCATAGTAGACATTCAATCAACAGTTGTAGAATTTAAAACTGAATATTGACATACGTACTCAAACACAGACTGAACTGTCAATGGTATCTTAAAATTAAGTCAGCAGTAGAGAGGGTATTTGGGCTATATGTTCCCCAACTGTAAAACTTTACTTCTGTGCAACTGAGAATCACTCCACCAGATCGTAGCACCAACAGAGTATGTGGGAAATATCACACTGAAATTTGTATTACCCCCAACTCAGCCAACCTTACTGCTGCCCATATACATTTTCCTTTTGCCAATTACAAGAGTCATCTGTTCTCTTTGCCATTTAGTTATTGAGCTTTTCTTGGCCAGGGATGGCACCCAGGGCCAGCCTAGGCATTAAGCTAACTGTTTGGCCTTCATTAGCTGCATCTAATCCATTCCCCAGAAAACACCCCCAGGCCATAAAATGCATCTGTGTGTTGTTTTTATTAGGTCATCTGATTGAGCAGATGCTGATAGTTCTAGAAAAGGAGTGATCGCCCTGCCAACCTTCATTTGTTCTGTTTAAGTTGCAGGCAGGGCTCATCAATAGTGCTATTTCTGCAGTTTAACATGCCATTTCTGACCACACGATTATTTTTCTATTATAGAATCTTACAAGTACAGGAAAATTACTGAGAGCCACCTGATAACTCTTCTTTAACAAGTCACTCGTTCAGACATACTGTAGGCATGAAACTGATATCCTCAGCTCTACGTCATACTATCTTGTCCTCTCTATACCTTTTCCAAATGAGGATTGTTGCACACATGTTGTCCTGGGTCATCAATGGACCTTCTTCAAATGATTCTCAAACCTCAAAACAAGCTGGTTTAAGACTTCTGGTAGCAGGAGATCTCTCAAACTACAGAATCACATAATTCCAGGGTTAAAAGAGCATTTCCATTGCAACACCCGTATAAGGCTTAAATTCCTTCTAATAATTCCCAAATGTGGGTACCCAATCTCTTCTTGAATGACTCTATTTATCTCCCTCTTTTAAACCTGTTTATTCCTTTTTTTTATTTTCTTTTTTTTTGTCAGAAGAGGGGTGTAAGGGTGAGGCACTCAACACTCAACTGTCATTGAGTTTTCTCTTCTGTATACTGAGACAAAATCTCCTTCCTTTTAACTTCCACTTTACTGTTATGTTTGGCATCTAAGAATACTCCTATCACTGTCTTCCAAATAATGACAAACAGGTACCCTCACCCCATATCCTGTTCACCTCTTTTGCTATGTATTTCCTAGTTATCTCCTCCTCTGTGATGATCAGACTATTCATAGCTTTATATAGACATAAAAAATACTATTTATGAGTGAGAATTCCTCTCAGTGAAACAGTAGCTATAACTAAGGATATAGTGTAGGTTAAAATAATGATGATAATTTTGAAGAAACTACAGAATTATTTTATTAACTGAAAATTAAAAGAATTCCTCTTTCATTCACAACTGTGCCAGCCTCTTTCTCTAAAAACCCACACTGATCTATAAGGATTGGGGCTTATTTTTCACTCCATTTCCCTTTTCCAGAGTTTATCAGAAATAGGCAAGAGGTGGCTGACATTCAAAGTGATGCCAAGGGAGCAGCGGGGAGAGAAGAAAAGGAGCCAACCCAAACGCACCTTCTATTTCATCCTCACAGAGAGGGTCAATGGCCCCAGATCCTCTAACCAGCTGGCTTTTTCTGGAGGATAAAAATGTTCCCCAGGATTTAGGGCTTTGCAGAGCTGCATTAGTTATTTGAGGCCACTAAGTCTTGTGCTGTGTTAGTGCTTTGTTAATTGGTATCCTAGTGGCTTGAAAAAGTCATATAAATCCAGTGAAATCTGTGTGCAGTCAGCTCATCTAGGAAAAAAAAAAATTCAATGTGGTATGGCTCAAAGCCCTGGAGGATCGATAGGAGTTATCTGGGAAGAGATTTCATTGTATTTATATTACACACCTTGCCTCGTTCAAGCTGTTGTCTCGTTTTCTTGATCTGACATGTGGGACTGAGGACAAAGCCAAGGTCAAAAACCACAAGGTAAGCTTCAGGCCGGAGGCATTTTGCATCCCCGTGACTCAGATGCCCAAACCTCAGAAAGACTCTCAGATGCTTCTGAGTCACTGACTCAATCCCAATACTATTTAGCAAGAGAAAGTGCTATTTTTATCAAGGTTGTATGCCAGCACATCTAGCAAGAAACACTCTATATGACACGGTCTTTCTTTTAACATGGCAGGCTGCAATATGCCTTTCCCAATCAGGTCAGAGCAATTCATGTTGGTTCTCAATTTCCTATCCAAACTTGTCTAAGACATGATTGACAATGTCTGTGGGAAGGAGCAACATACGAAGTAAAAGAAGTGAAATCCTATATCTGAAAATGGACAGTAATAAAATATGAGTCAAGAGGGCAGAATGGGAGAGAAAACAGAAATCAGCCTCAAATTGGCAGAGTCTTTCATTTAATTTTTCAGGTTGTTTTATTAGTGATCATTTTTTCCTGCTGGTAAATTCTTAGTGTTGTGTTGCAAAAGATAAGTGAATATCTATTCAAACAAATAGAAGAGATCAGTGTTAACATTTAAGTAAGGATAGTATATATTTTTAATTTACTTCAGAAACCTTATTTTCTTACATTTTCCTCTGCTCTAGACCCCACAGTGATTTCTATTCACAATGGCTGTGCTATCCAAAACAGGAGCCACAAGCCATGTGTGGCTCTTGAGCACCAGAAATGTAGTTAGTGAGAATGGGAACTGAATTTTAGCATCTGAATCCAGACGAGCAGCAAGTGTAAAATGCACACTGGATGTCAAACACTTAGTATGACAAAGAATAAAAATATCATACTAATAATGTTTTATAAATATCACAGGCTGAAATGACAATATATTGGATATACTGATTTAAGGAAAATATATGAAATGACTTTTATTTCTTTTGTTTTCTAAATGTGCCTACTAGAAATTTTAAAATTAAACATGTAGCTTGAATTATTTTTCTATCACATGGTACTGTTCTATAGCATGAAGTCTGAACTTTCATCTCATTTTAATATTTTTTAATGTTTATTTGTGTGAGAAAGTGAGCAAGCATGCTCAAGTGGGGGAGGGGCAGAGAGAGAGAGAGAGAGAGAGAGAGAGAGAGAGAGAGAGAGAGAATCTGAAGCAGGCTCCAGGCTCTGAGCTGTCAGCACAGAGCCCAATGTGTAGTTTGAACTCACCAACAGTGAGATCGTGACCTGAGCTGAAGTCGGACACTTAACCAACTAAGCCACACAGGCGCCCCCGCATCTTTTTAAAGACATCTAAAATGAGGTACACACTTAAGCTAGCATTCATTCACTTATTCATTCATCAAACACTTAAATGAGCATCTAGTCCACTGCAGACTTTGGGACAGTCTCTGGAATTCAGAGAAGTGGTGTAGCCTGGAGATGTTTATTTTAAGACTCATCAGCTTATGTAATTAATCATGGGATGACTCAGTTCAGGGAGAGCACATAGCAAATAAAAAAGATAAATTACAATTCAAGCTCCAAAAGATACCATAAAACTATTAAAGACAAGAGAAAGAGGAATCTTTGAAAGAAAATGAGGAGGAGAGGCGCCTAGGTGGCTCAGTAGGTTAAGCATCCAACTTCGGCTCAGGTCATGATCTCACAGCTCCTGAGTGCCAGCCCCCACCCCCCCAATCAGGCTCTGTGCTGACAGCTGAGAGCCTGGAACCTGCTTCAGATTCTGTGTCTCCCTCTCTCTCTGCCCCTCCCCCACTCATTCTCATCTCTTTCTCTCTCTCAAAAATAAATAAACATTAAAAAATTAAAAAAAAAAAAGAAAATGAGAAGGAATGTTAAGATCTGCAAGATGAGAACAAGGGGAGAGTTAAGTCAAATCTAGAAGCTAGGATATTGAACTATTAGGGAAAAGAACCAGCAGATATACAGAGTATAGAAGGCTCTGTGGTCTGAACTGTTATTTAGCTTAAAATCCATGGTGATGATGTCAATGAGAAAAAAGTGGCATTATTGGAGACATTCTATTTAACAAGCTTTCCAGAGCCTCTTCTTTAGCTAAAGAATGTACCAATGTCTAAGACATATAAAAACTAACAAGCATGATCTCTAGGATTTTCTACGTTAGCCAAGAGGATAAATTAGCACTGAAACCATGATAGCTAGCCTGGCAATAGGCAAGTTCCTTGGGTGAGAGTGTGATCAGACAGTGGAGGGACAATCCACACTAGGAACTCAGAAGTACTTCTGGATACCAA
The DNA here is from genome assembly GCF_018350175.1 of Felis catus. NCBI lineage: Eukaryota > Metazoa > Chordata > Mammalia > Carnivora > Felidae > Felis > Felis catus. Next base: position 40,106,534 of record NC_058382.1, read on the forward strand.
TGATGCAGGTCTTGAAGAATGACCATGATTTCATCAGGTTGAAAGGACAGCACAGAACTCCTCCAATTTATGGGGCACATGGATACAGGTAGATTTGAGTTGAAAGCTGACAATAAATCCAGCACTAGGTCCTGAATGTCTCACAAAAGAATTTGGTCCTAATGTGAACAGAGTGTGATGAATAACCTAACAGGTGAGAAAAATGAAACCTAAAAAGTATTGAAGCAAAGTTCAGCTAGTAAGACTTCCTCCTGGCCACTGCAAACACCATTGCAAAGATTCAAGATTTAAAACCAATGGTCAGAGGGGAAATAAAATAGTGGGAAAGTTGGATGGACATGCAAAGTCTGTTTAAATGAATGTCCCTGGCTGAAGGAAAATAAAAGCTAGTTAATACAGAGAGACTTTTACTAGGAACACGGACTGTTATTTGAGGGAATCACTTGGAAACTGTGAATGTGAAACCCCTCCCAGAAGCCTAGTCTCAGCACAATGAAGACTGATTTACCAACCTGCACAGAGAAGCTCTGAGGGAAGAAGTGGTCATTCCAGAGCCATAATGAGGATGCAGTGGCTGTGATTATTAGTGAGTGTTAAAAGCACTGGTTGGCAGCTTAGATAAACAAGAATTAGAGCCACCACAAACAGCCAAAGGGATCTGATGTTTGTTAGTATCCTGGGAGATGTTAAACCCATAAAAAATGGAAGTCTTAACATTGACTCTTTCTGCCAGTTTAGCAGTAACCTCAGTCCTAAAATGGGGCATACAGGGGAGGGTCACCAATATTTCCTGAGCTCCTCCAGTGTGTCTGGCATTGTCAACTGGGTCATTTCATTTAATCCTTTGAAGTAGATTTATTAAAGTATTCTGCGATCAAAAAACTGACTGCCAGGACCATATACACAGGAAGAATTTGAAACTAACCCCAAGTCCTTACACCAGGAGTATGTCAAGGCTAATTCATATTATTTTCTTTTTCTGATGAAGAGCTAGAGGGAAAGATGGATATATTTATAATTTATTAAGAACCAACCATATGCAAGCTATCAGTACTAGTTTCCATAATATATATCACTTAATCTACACAATAACTTTAATTGATGAAAAATATTGACTGTTTGCCCTATCCCATCCTTCTATCTAATTAATTTGGGGAACTAGAATGTATTCAAAGGTGACTTAGTCAACCATAACTTTTCTCAGCCTCTTTCGGAAGTTTCGTAATAAAATCAGACTAGAAAGCAGCCAAAAATTCTTTAAACATCGGTTTCTACTGGTACATATTAGAATCAGCTGGGATTTTTTTTTTAAATAGCTCTAGTGCTAAAACCCTGTCCCCAGAGATTATCATTTGATTGGCCTCAGGTGGAGAGGGCACATGTCTATTATTCAAAATCTCCCTCATTGGAAAGCCAGAGTAACTTGATAATACTAGAGTTATTTCTTTTCAAAAAGTGGCAGTAGTCAAATCACATTAATAGTGGGAACATTCTTCCTCATTTAGAAGTAGAATGTATTGTCTTTAGAACAAAGAAATAGTCACTCTGTCCAGAGTGGTCTCCTCTCTGGAATTTTAGGAAGAACATGACCACAGCCATAGATGGACAGAGCCCTGACTGGATGTCTCTGAATTATTTCCACATGTGGGACTATCCTCTTCAAAACCTGAGTTGTATGAGCAAAGCAAAAGAGCAAACTCCATTATCTACCTCCCCACCCCCGCCCCCAAGAGAAAGCTGGAAATAGTAGGGCTTAGGTGAATAAGGAAGGGTAGAAGGACTTTTTTTTCACCTATGAGGAGGTCAGTTTCCTTGGGGAAGAAGAGAAAAATGGTCTTAGATAAGAGGAAATGGTGGGGGAGGATTAGAGAGTTAGAAGGAAGCAGGGGAAAGGGAAGGATCCATATGAATGACTTCCAGAATTTTTTGTTAACATGAAGTATGCACTCTGGCCTCCCCCCATTTTGGTGACACAAGAGATGCATTAGATTCAAGATTCCCAGATGCTCTTTACAAAAAAACAACAACAATTTTTTTTTTTTACTGATTTTGACATGTTTCACGCACTTTGAGTAAAGAACAGATAGATCTCTATTAGAGAGCAATGCATATTTAGTGTCCCTACAGCAAACACAAAAATTCAGGGAAGTGCTCTTGATGTCCTTCATGGTCATGGAGTTTGACACTGTCTCTTCCTGTGGATGTCAAGGTGAAGCAGAATCTGTGAGGTCTGTGCCCCTGATTCTCCCTGAAAAGTACACCAGTACTACTGCCAGGTAGACTGAAGTATCCCCCTCTAAAAAGGCTCAGGGAAGTCAGACAGTTTGCACAAGCTACCACCCTCAGCAGCCGAGGCAGGACTCAAACACAAGTCAGCCTAAAGCCTGCCATCTTTTCAAGACCCACATTGGAAACTTTCCTTTTCTTACCATCATTTTCTTTCAAGAAAGACAAAGCGTAGGCTTTGTTAACTATAGTATTGCTTCTTTTTTGTTCCTTCTTCCTTCAGGTGTACACAAAATGAAACACTGAGGTAAGAGAGAGTTGACTCTGAACCGGGTGAACAAACCCTCCAGTATTATTTTCTACACAGTTCAGACGAGAAAGAAGCAGTAAGATGTTGGCCTTCTGTTACCCTGTAGCCACCAGAGCATTTCATTTCAGAGATCACTGAGTCTCTCCTCTTTGTTTCTACTATTCTTTATACTCCTAATGGTTCAGAAACTTTAGCAGCCTTAAGAAAAACATAGAGGGCTTGAGGAAACCTAGGTTGTTGGGCCCCAACCCTGGAATTTCTGACCCAGTTGGGTGGGGTTGAGAAAGGTGTATTTCCAGTAAGTTGCCAGCTGCTGCTGCTGTTGCTGCTTGCAGACCAGCTCTGAACACCAGTGCTCTGGGATGTAGTGGTGGTTCTCAAATGAGGTTGAACTTTAGCACCACCTGCCTATGTTCAAAAACAGATCAGTTCCTAAGTGATTCCTGGGTCCTTTCACACGTTTTCCACTCTGTGAAGTTCTCAGAAGACTACCAATAATGGGAGTCTAGTTGTGTGTGCAATTAGTTAAATTACTATATATTTTTCTGTTTTAATTTGCCTGACCTTAATACCATTTATGATACCACCAAATGGCACTCATTCTGATAATGCCCTGAGTTTTAATGGAATTTTCTTGCCATGGTAGAAAACCACAGGTCTCTGGAATCAAATAGGCTTGGATGGAATCCCCAGATCTTTCACTTACATGTGTATGCGCTTCCAATAACATAATCACATCAATTCTCTAATACATGCCTGTTTCACATAGGGTCTAAGATGTATCTAAGTTGACTATGATTTCTTAAAGTGGCACAGCCATACTGTTGTTCATTATTCATATGTAACCCAAATATCATTAACTTTGTTTTCTGACACAAATTTTTTATCATAATTGTTTATGATGTATCAGGTCCTAGAAATGGGGACTATGTTGTTTGTGGAACATAAAATATAATGATTCCTTAAGAAAACCAAGGTATCCTTGAGCACCAGAGTGGCTCAGTTAACTGTCCAACTTCGGCTCAGGTCATGATCTCACAGTTCACAAGTTCGAGCCCCACACTGGACTCTGTGCTGACAGCTCAGAGCCTGGAGCCTGCTTCGGTTTCTGTGTTTCCCTCTCTCTCTGCCCTCCTCCACTCTCTCTTCCTTTCTCTCTCTCTCTCTCTCTCGAAAATAAATAAATATTAAAAAATTAATTAAAAAAATCAAGGTATCATTATAATGTTAATGATGATGCAGTTTCCAAGAAGTCAGGAAACTCATTCTTTTGTTGATGATTTCAACATAAACTGGGAAATGAGGAAGAAAGTATTTTAATGTGATTTTTGGACACGTGAGTGCTTTGAGCAAAGAAGTCATTATTATTCTCATTTGAACTTGGCAATTCTGGAAGCTTCTGGAAGCTTACATTACAGAGTCAGACGCAGGGATGTTCCACGTGTTGTACGCTGGCCCTGCTTCTAGCAGAGGGCAAAAGTAGGGGGTCCTACTCATGTGTAAGTCAAGTAGTGATGGAATTAAATCTACTCCAAGTTAGGGTGAACTTGTGCCTGGGAGTGAATCCCCCAGGATCACACAGGCCCACTGCCAATGTCAGGAAGGTAATAGATTATCCCTGCCAAGCAGGTGGCCTGACCTGGTTTGTGCAGAGCAGAAGCCACCTTTACTATCCAGCTGGGGGCTGGAGTTTCACAGCAGCCCTGAAAAGTTCTCTCAGAGCAGCTCTGATCTAAAAAAAATGCTACTTTTACAGACTGAATGCCACAAAATTGCCTTAAAATGATTTGGTGAGGGCAGCCTAGATCTGGGGCTCCCCAGGGAGCAGGAGGAGGATTCAGATGAGAACTTGCCATGTACTTTACATGCCTGATCTCACTTAATCCTCACAGCCACCTATGGCATAATTGTACACAGTTTAAGTGTGCTATTTTGTTTTATATAATAATTTTATACAGGAGAACTCAGGCTTCAGGAAGGACAGTAGCTTGTATAGATTTACACAGCTAGTGAAAGAGGTAGAGCATGGATTCAAACTCTTGATGGCAGAGGGTTTTTTCTTACCCATTCTATTCGTGTTCAGCAAACTCTGGCTCATTTGAACACCACATGTACTATAATTGAATTATAATTCCTCTCCCCCTCCAAATTTTTAGCATAAATGAATTTTGCCTTATGCTAAGCAATATCATCTGTAAAATATAAATTTGATGCTTTGATATTCCCCCTGCCTAAAACACAGTAAATAAACAAACAAAACACTACAAGATTATGAGTTTCACTTCTAAGTTACTAATAGCATACATCAAGGAAACATACTCATACAGCTGGTGGCCTCTCAAGGAATTTACAGTCCTTCACTGTTACTTATCATGCATCTCCCTTCTTCCTCCTCTCCCTTCCTCCCCCTTCCATCCTTTCTTCCTCTATCTTCTCAGAGTCTGCAGGCATCCAGCTCATTTGGCCTTGTTACCTCTCCCACCATCTCCACAGGCTTTTCCTCCAATGCTTGGTTGCAAATTAGGTCACCCCCTCCCTAGATCTCTACTTCATAGCCTCCAGTTTCCCAAGAATTTCTTCAAAGAGATAGAATTTAAATGTGGGAAAGAAAGAAAAAAAGTCATACAAGAGAATTATGATGATAAAATTATAAAGTCCTTACTATGTTCTAGGCTTTGAGGTAAGTGTTTATCACATTTTGACTCTTTTAAAACTCACTGAATGTTATGCAATAATAACAGTACTATCTAGTTTTGAGGAAATGGAAACTGAGAGAGGTTGCCTTTTGCCTAAGGTTACCAGCTGGAAAGCTGTAAAACCAGGGTGCGGAACCAGATAGTCACTCAACAGCTCAGACTTTTAACCTCTTTCTTCCGAATTTGGTGATTTTAAAAAGTTTTCCTGGATGAATTCCTCTCTACAGTTTTTTTTTTTTTTTTGCTAACTTTCCTTGAAAGCTCTTGAAAATGTCCCAGAAAAAATCTTAGCTTTACTGTTAAACTTGTTGCTCTTGCTTTTAAAAGGAGAACTCATGAAGGCCCCAATGTATGTTGAACTTCTCCATTTTGAAATCCTACTGAGGTACTATGAAGATAAATCAGAGTTTCTGACTCAGGGAATTGCTAGAAAATCAACTGTGTAAGAAGGATATCAAATTTTGACTAATTATATCTTAAAAATAAAAACAATACAATCACCATTTCTGTTTTAATGTTCAGAGAGAAAGGCTGGTACACTGGGAAAACCATGGCTTTTGGAAATAGGAAGGATTTCATTTAAGATCTGACCACTGTTGCACTGTGGGACATGCATTGTTCAGCCTCAGTGCCTTGTCTAAAAACTGGGGTTAAGGATTCCAGAGGGATTTTAGAAGAAATAAGTACATAGAATGTCCATTTAGCACTTTGGCATGCAGAAGGGAATCAGTGCTACCTCACCCTTATCTTCTCTTTTGGCCTTTTACTACTATAGTCAGCAACTCTATAGCCCATATCCCTAAATTGCTTTGAGGCTCCAGTAAAAAAAACTAGTCTTTGGAACATTCAATTTTCCTTCAGACAGACGTTCTGCCTTCAAATTTGAAAATACTCACGTCAACTTCCTTTTGTTGGAAGGAACAACAATAAATAGTGGATTCAGAAATATCAGTTTCAATTCTGGCACAGTTCATCAAAACAATCTAGTCCCTCACAAGTTGAGAATTATTAAGGAGGATTAAGTTACTAAAATCCAACAATACTATATATGTTTCCTCTTTGCACCCAAGCTTGCTGAGGTCTTTCATTCCCTTATAGTATCCTCTGTCTGCTTATCTCTTTCTCTCTCTCTCCCATTCCCTGGTCTGTTGCATTCTTCAGGTTAGCCTCATTTTCCTTCCCCACCCCCACCTCTACACCACCTATTTCCTTTCCTTCATTCTTCTATCCTTTCTCATTCACTTCCTCAGAAATTCATCTGGCAGACAGAGGAAGAGCTAAATGATATCATGAATGCAATGACCATAATGTCTTAAGTAGATGCATTAAGGAATGAAAATGAGAATTTATACATTAAGTTTGTTAAGCTGTGTATTTCAGTTACATTTACCTTTGCCTCATGCTATCCTGCTCTTCATTTTATGAGCTCCTCAGGACATTTCCTTAACTGTACCTCTATGTCTGACAACACTGGATCCAGAGAAGCTAATCACTTCTCCAATCTTTCACTTTCATTTTAGAGGCTTGAAATGCTTTCTTAGTTGACCATCACAACGTCAACCAAGGTGGCAGAGGGTATCATGACCCTACCCCAGTCCACTGCTGACTGGATCAAAGGCAAACCTCCCTCCCATGGAGGCTTTATACTATTCTTTCTTCTAAGTGTTTGAAAGCCATCCATATCTTTTATATCTTGTTCAGTCAGGCTGTGCTTTGAAGTCAGAGGCAATGGATAATGAGGCCTGGGGCATATTTTGGTCATGTGTCTGCATAAAGAGAAAAGAAGCAGAAGAAACTGGCTGCGGAAAGAGGAGAGAGAAAAAGAGAAGGGAAAAGGAAAAGAGAATCTGAAAGAAGAAATTATGGTGTCCTCAGAAGAGCACAACTACTTTCAATCCAATAGCATTTTACTCCTTGGTTCCAGGCCCAAGGGAGGCCTAAATGTCTTTCCTGCACTTGAGTCCCATAAGAAGTCTCTTTAAGTTGTTCTGTAAAGGTTATGTCCCTTATTCCAGGCAATTTCTGAAAATAAAAAATGGAGAGTAGACATGGAAATGACAAACCATAGACTGGGTTCACCTAAACCTGTAGATTTGGTTCAAAGATTCTATTCCTGAAGAATCACGTTGGAAAAATATGATGTCATTTTATCAAACGCTGCTTTGATGCATTGGCAGTAGGCTTGGCGAAGTATTTAGGCTCCCATGTCAGCAATTCTCAAACTAAAACTAAATTGTACTTAGTAATTCAGTAACCAGACTTTGAGATCTCCATCCCTAAAATGACAAAATTGGACAAATGGAAAAGAATTTGAGAGGGGAGGAAATATTTTTGAATGTGTGATTGGATACAGACCAAGGTAGGTATAAATTTAAACTCCAACATTTACTATTAAGATTTTGAGAAAGTTGGCTAATAGTACTAAGTCACAGTTTCCTTTTCTATGAAACTGATAGAACAACTATCTTGCAGGTGAGGATTATGAAGGGAAGGAAGCAGAGAGGAGGAGAAGAAATGGGAAACATAACACAAGGGTAAAAGGTCGAGGTGTAAGAAAGCAATGAGCAAAGTTCCATTTGCATCGTCTACCTGTCAGATCTCTGGGAAGAACTTACAGACTGATGTGTACATGGAAAGACATTTAATCCATACAACTTGAAGGAGAAGGAATGATTCATAAGCATCACCATTCTTTCCACATAGTTCTTTACAAGTCCTGTTTTTATTCCTCCATTAGTTGTTTTATTTTTTATTTTTTTAATGTTTACTTAGTTTTTGAGAGGGAGAGAGAGGTATGCAAGCATAGGGGAGGGGCAGAGACAGGGAGAGAGAGAGAGTCCCAAGCAGGCTCTGTGCTGTCAGAGCAGAGCCTCATGTAGGGCTTGATCCCATGACCCATGAGATTATGACCTGAGCTGAAATCAAGAGTCAGACGCTCAACTGACTGAGCTCCCCCAGGCATCCCTGTTTTATTTTTTTTTATATGATTTTTTTTTAAATTTACCATTAATGTTATAGAAATAGATCATTCGTACTCATGGCTGGTCAAACCTCATTGACCCTATTCGAATGTTTTGGATACTCTTTTATTTCAAACATACAAAATATCTAATTTACTGATATATTCTAGAGAGATTGCATTAATTTAGCCATTCAGCAATTATCCAAATTGATTAAACATCTACTAATGGGTTTGCAATTCCATTTCATATTTAGTGTATATTCTCTAGCATTTCCAGATAACAGAAGCCAACAGAAATTTCAGATTTTGTTTTATTCTTTATATGGATATGTATGTTTTTGTAACAGAAATATCAAGGTCATATTAGGAGCTGAAGATCTCTGTGAAAAAGTTATGTATTAATGTAAGACAGATGCTCCTCTGGGACCTATATTCAGTCCAGTTATTATACTGCAATATCATACCAACTTATACCATTTTATTTTTTTTCTATTTCTTATATTAGGGGAAAGTAACTTAACCCTCATGTTTTTTACTTCAAATAAAACTTTGATTGTTCTGAATTAAGAAACCACGTCTCAGTGTACACCCTAATTCTGAAATTCACTAACAAGATCTTAAATCATTTAAATCTGAGGTGCTAGGAAGGCAGGTCTGGGAAAGCCATATTGGCCATGTGTTGGCACAAGCAGAAAAAGCAGAGGTAGCAAATGTGAAAAGAGACGGGACAGAGAGTGTGTGTATTTTAAATGAGAAAAAACTTAATGTAATCTAGACCATACACTCAGTATGCTGTTGAGCACTGGGTATTATATGTAAGTGATGGATCACGAAATTCTACTCCTGGAACCAGAATTACATTATATGTTAACTAACTCAAATTTAAATAAAAATTAAAAAAAGAAAGAAATTAGGATTTAACCCCACTATTTTTCAGGGTGTGTTTTTTTAACTCATAAAATGGCACTAGTAACACCTATCATTGTATTTACCTTGGATGATACCATGTGTGTGCAATACAAGAAGATAAAAGGTTTTTATTATTAAATACTGAAGTTCTATTTTCTTTTTCTTTTCTTATTACATTATAGTTTATTGATAGCAGTAGATTGTTCAGTTTATGCTTATCCTTTTTTCATTTTTATGCTAAATCCATCTGTTATCACACTGAGTTTTTATTAAAAAAAAAAAAACATTAAAAGCAATATGTGACCTTTAAAATGTTCCAGGGAGTTTCCATTGCCCTCATCACCCCCCTCCTACTCCCTCCTCATTATTATAGTAGGAACGTGATGATAATTTTTACAGTGTGACTTCCAAAGGAAATAATAAATGCAGAGAATATTGAGTTGTTTGGTAATGGGGCAAGTCAGAATTTTGCCTTATCCACACCTGCATACCGTTGCCAAAGTCCCCTATCACATTAGACTCTATGTTTGAGGGGTGTGATATTGATTGCCATACTGCAGAAGCCAGCCTAGCAGGCTGCATCTCAGGAGAATTGCGATTGTGGAGGCACAGGATGGATGACTGACAGCCGGCACCCAGTCCTTTTTTCTGACAAAGCTTTCACTTGTGATTAATTCTCCATCTCCTCTCCTGTTAGCAGCTGCCAGTTTCCAACCTAATGCCCAACTGCCAGTCAGGTTCTAGTTATTTTTAATTAAGACCACTCACAAATTTCCCTCACGTAACTTGAATGGAGAGAAGGGGAATCCTCTTATTCATAATCAAATTTCATGTGTAAATTGCCTTAATCACACTTGTCTGGCAGTCCTGTAATGTGCTACAGGAAGCACCACTTTTCCTGTTCAGTCATGCATGGACTCCACACCTTACCTCTCAGATCCACGGTGACAATTATCTGTTTTTATTTGTGTGTCATTAAATCTGAAATTTCTTTCAGTAGCTGGACATTGACTGCTTCAACCTTTGCACTCTGCTGTCCATGAACAGGTGGCACTGGCTTCACCTGGGTCAAACTTTCAGATGGACTTCTGGAATCACTTACAGAGAATTACTGTGGGTTGGGCAATATGGATTCACCAATAATGCATCAGCTCTATCAGGTTGACCTGACAAATATCAGGACACATATGGAGGTTCACATTTAAGGCTCAACTGAATACAGGAGTCAAAATAACTTCAATATGTAGAACATTAAAAAAGTTAAGCCTCTTTGATTTAGAAAATTGCTTGGTTTTTATTCTCTAAACAATATTCCTATAAAAACTTTAAGACTACCCATAAAAATGTAGGGAAACTGCTCTTTTAAAAATGTTTGTATTATGGAGTAAATAGGAGCTTGTGTGAAGTTTTAGATTGAAAAAAAAAATGATGGAATCTGATCATACACTCATAATTAGCAATTATTCCCAAATTTAGTTCTGAGCTTGAAATGCAAAACATACTTTGGGGTTGTTATAATATCCACCAAGTGGGAACTCTTTCCAGTCTCTGAATTACAAAATACAGATCTGAAAACTCATGACTGTGTAAAGTTTTATATAATGGAGAGGAAAAACCTCTGCCAGTTATTCATTCACTCACCAAATACCACTAGAGCTCCCTTGTTCAGGGTGCAGCGCTTGGCTGATGAGTTCTGCTTGGGTGTTTCTTTTGTTCCTATTGTCTCCTTCATCTAAATCCTGACCATAGCACTCTGTGCTAAAAATCTTTCAATAGAATCCATCATTTACAAGGTTACCGTCCCTAATTTCTGGTAGTCTAAAAGATTACGTAACCAAACATCCCTCATTCTCCCCATTCCCCTTTGTTTCCCCTCCTTTCAAAAAATATTTTTGAGGGGTGTCTTAGTAGCTCAGTTGGTTAAATGTTAGACTTCAGTTCAGGTCATGATCTCACTGTTCATGGGTTTGAGCCCCACATGGGGCGATGTGCTGACAGCTCAGAGCCTGGAGCTTGCTTCAGATTCTGTGTCTCCCTCCCTCTCTCTGACCCTCCCTGGCTTGTGCGTGCTCACTCGCTCACTCGTGCTCTCTCTCTCCCCGAAATAAACATTTAAAAAATATATACTTATTTTAGAGAGAGAAAGCATGAACCAGTGGGGAGGGGCAGAGAGAGTGAGACAGAGGATTCAAAGCTGGCTCTGTGCTGAGAGCAGATAGCCTAATGCGGGACTCAAACTTGCGAACCATAAGATCATGACCTGAGCCAAAGTCAGATGTTTAACCTACTGAGCCACCCAGTCGCCCCTCCCCCCTTTAATTTTGACTGGCACCTGAATATTCAGTATGCATGGCACTCTTCCATGTACTTTACACGTATTCTGTCATTTACTTCTCACCACATATGTGTTTGCAGATGCGTATACGGAGACTCAGAGATGCTATAATTTGCCTAATGTCGTAATAACTGGCAGGCACAGAATTGGGTCTCAGAAATTCTGCTTCCATAGCCTATACTCTTGAGGACGCTGCTGTATGATAAGCCTGAGCTACAACAACAACTGCTTACTAATAACCATAGGAAATAATACAAAGAATCACCATGTTAGGGATTTAGCACCTTGTTCCAATGTGCCTTTAAGGCTTGCACATGACTCCAACAGTTCAGTCACCATGCAATTTTGTCCTTGTTCCCCTTTATTTAGTAATTTTTTAAGGAAGTATATTTTATTTTTGGCATCTCTAACACTTAGTGAAGGAAACATAATATATACATTGAATAAATATTTTTCTGTAAATAAGGATACAGTTCATTGAAGTGATGAAAATGTAGAACCATAGAGAAGGGATAGGAATTCAATGTGAAGGATGCCATAATGGATAATTTTAGAGAAAATAACAAAAAATTCTTACACACCACTTCCACATAGTTTATTGTATTTGATCTTCAAATCATATGGGATAGGATTAAATTTTCTTTTTTTTTTTTTTTTTTTTTGCCAAATAAAACTATACAACTGCTCTTTATCTTTACTGGTCTATCTTTATTTCCCTAGCTATACATGAAGGGAAATATCTCAGATGCCAAAATCTTTATCAGTAGCTTTTTTTTATTATGCAGATAAAATTAGAGGATGTTTTATTTTTCTGCCCCATTTATTACTCTATTTCTTTTTTTTTTTTTTTCAACGTTTATTTATTTTTGGGACAGAGAGAGACAGAGCATGAATGGGGGAGGGGCAGAGAGAGAGGGAGACACAGAATCGGAAACAGGCTCCAGGCTCTGAGCCATCAGCCCAGAGCCCGACGCGGGGCTCGAACTCACGGACCGCGAGATCGTGACCTGGCTGAAGTTGGACGCTTAACCAACTGCGCCACCCAGGCACCCCTATTACTCTATTTCTTAACCTGTATGATCAAACTAAAGGTTAAAAAAAAAAATGCTCATGACATAAGTTGAGTACCAGACATGAAGAGTTCCAAGAACTTTTGTACAATCAATTATATAACAGTCTGGAGTTAAAAAGTTAGGTCTGCACCAGAGAGAGAAACTGTGCAGCCACAGCATAAAAATGATTATTTATACCGAGGGGACAGATGATATCAACTATCAAACAAGTAAAATATAGAAGAAGAAATGTATAAAATACCTTTCCCTGGCAATGCATTTAAATCATCAAAAGGTTTATTTCATTCACACGTTTAATTACTCTTCTCTCCCAAAACACTTGGATATTGCCAATGGGGTCCTTACTTTGAGAAGCCGCAAACTAATTCAACAAATTCCCATGGAGTTCCTGCTTTGTGTTCAACCCTAGTCATTGCATATAACTTATTGTAAGTCATCTATACAACAACCCAGTGAGGCAAATACTGGTATTACCACCATCTTACAGAAAATAAAATTGAAACTTAAAATGATTAATGTCACTTGCTAAGGATATTAATTAGTGACTGTGTAGAATTCTGAGTGAGACATAGTTTCCATATGAACCTAGACATGAAACCAAAAAATTGGAACAGTGATCCTTATATAAATGTTGATATAAATAGCAGAAATGAGGGCCCAACAAATTCAGCTAGAGGAACTGAAATCAAATATGTTGATTTTAATATAAATTAAAAAATAAATAATTCCATTGAATTTAGGTCTCAAGTAGGTAGCGTTCATTTTCTCATCTATTCACTTCTTTTGTAAAATTTATTTATTGTTTAATATATATACAAGTTAGTTAGCACATAGTGCAACAATGATTCGAGGAGTAGATTCCTTAATGCCCCTTACCCATTTAGACCATCCCCCCTCCCCAAACCCTCTGTTTGTTCTCTATGTTTAAGAGTCTTTTATGTTTTGTCCCCTCCCTTTTTTCATATTATTTTTGTTTCCCTTCCTTTATGTTCATCTGTTTTGTCTCTTACAGTCCTCATATGAATGAAGTCATATGATTTTTGTCTTTCTCTGACTCACTAATTTCATTTAGCATAATACCTTCCAGTTCCATCCACATAGTTGCAAATGGCAAGATTTTATTCTTTTTGATTGCCAAGTAATACTCCATTGTATATATATACCACATTTTCTTTACCCATTCATCTGTCGGTGGACATTTGGTTTCTTTCCATATTTTGGTTATTGTCGACAGCACTGCTATAAACGTTGGGGTGCATGTGCTTCTTCAAAACAGCACACCTGTATCCCTTGGATAAATACCTAGTAACACAACTGCAGGGTTGTAAGTTGTTCTATTTTTAATTTTTTGAGAAGCCTCCGCACTGTTTTCCAGAGTGGCTGCACCAGTTTGCATTCCCACCAACAATTCGAAAGAGATCCTCTTTCTCCGCATCCTCGCCAACAACTGTTGTTACCTGAGTTGTTAATGACAGCCATTCTGACAGGTGTGAAGTTGTATGTCATTGTGGTTTTGATTTATATTTCCTTGATGATGAATGATGTTGAGCATTTTTTCATGTGTCAGCCATCTGGATGTTTTCTTTGGAGCAGTGTCTATTCATGTCTTTTGCCCATTTCTTCCTTGGATTTTTTTTTTTTTTTTTTTTTTTTTTTGTGAGGGGTGTTGAGTTTGATTCACTTATATTTGTCTCCACCTCTCTACCCTTATCTATTCAATGCTGTAAAATACTGATGCTTCCAACAGTACATTCAGAACATACTTTTTGAATTCTTATATAAGGATTAATTTGTAGTCACTGTGGCAGATTAGAAATGGTCATATGAATTTTGATACCTCTCCCTTTGAATCTGAGAAGGCCTGTGACTGCCATGACAGATAGTGTACTGCAGAAGTGATGATGTGCCGGCACAGTGCCCACCCTTGAAGAAGACAGGAAACTTCTGTCTTTTTCTCATGGAGCTGCAAGCCACAACAGAAGAAGTCTAACTACTCTGAAGCAGCCACGTTGTGAGAAAGTGCAAACTAGCCACAATGGGAAATTGGTATGGGGGGAGGGAGGAAGAGAAACAGGCAGACAGAGAAACAAGCAACAGACTATTCAAGTCAATCCACAAAGCCATAGGCATCATGGAAAAGACAAGTGGTCCCTGATGTGCTCTGACCCATAAAATATTGAGATCCATTTAAAATAAACTGATGGTGTGTATAGTTTGTTATCCCACAATGGATAACCAGAAGAGAGAATCAATTTCTTCTCCCTTCCAGGGTTGGAAGAACTGAGGAACTGCCAACACGTCTTTCTTCCTGTACTCTTCTTCCTTATCTTTTCCCCCCCTGCATTGCACCTTTTTGACATGGCAGTACAAGGCCATTTATTCCCAAATGCACTTCTGTCAATTCAGGGAGATTCTCACTGTGAACTGAGGTCACGGTTATTACACTATCGGCAGGATAAAGGGGAGCATGGAACTAAAATCTGAAACTGAAAGGAAAGTAAATTGTCCACACAAATATCTCCTTTCAAACTATCCCCACAAACCAGAGTCTGTCCTTATCAGTGTCACACAATGCTACAGTCTCAGGTAAAAAGGTCTTTCAGTGAGACTTTGGCAATTCTGAATCTGCAGAATGAGAAGCTTTAAAGAACCTTAGGTTCTGTTTGGTCTATCTCTTTAAGTCTGCTGGCAATCTTTCTCCTCACGTGAGAATTTCAAAGATTAATATAAAGGATGGCCAAAGATTAATTCCACATATTTGCAAAAATGCTCCTGCATGATCTACTTTATATTAACCACATGGTTCAAAGCAAATGATTCAAGTAAATGCAGATTTTCACCTTTGCCATGTGTCCTTACTTGTTCTAATTTTTGCTCTCTATTTTATACTGTCTTGTTTCTAACCTATATTAGGATCTGGACTTAGAGAACACCAAACATCAAAGAAAACTCATCTAACTCATCTCGCTTTCACAGATGAGTTAAATGAGGTCCTAAGATTATAAGGGACTGCTTTAAGATCAAAGAATTAATTAATACCACTGACAATAGGGCAGGATTTCATAAGTTTGGCACTATTGACATTTGGGGCTGGATCATTCTCTGTTGAGGGGGGTTAGCCTGTACATTGTAGGATATTTATCAGCAACGCTGACCTCTATTAGATGATAGTAGCACCACCTCGTGTTATATAAAAGTGTCCCTTGACTTTTCCAAATATACCCTGGAGAGCAAAATCACCTTTGGCTGAAAATCACTGCTCTTAAGGATCTATTACGTGAATTTCTCTCTTTTTTTTTTTTTTTATTTTGCCCCATCTCACCACCCCCTGCCACCAACCCAACGTGGAATTAATATGTTTCCAACAGGGAAAAATTACAACATGCTTTCCTTTTCACAGAAGTCAGAGTATGGTAGATTAAAGATGGCTGCAAATTATGTGTATGGGTTCAACAAATGATGCACCTGTGAATGGTGCTAAGTGATAATGTTAAGTCAATGAGACTAAAGCTTGCTCTCCTGTATCCCTCCAAAACTTTCTGGCTGTGGCCCTGTCTCCATTAACAGTTTACTGAATAATCAATAAAATCTGATATTTCATGGCCTGTTTTTTCAGATAAGCAAGGAATGTCAATCACTGTTCTCATCAAAATGATGGGGGTGGGGGGAACCAGCCCTTTGAGCATAAAGGATTCTGCTTGTTGCTTTCATATACATTCTTCCCAATTTATTTTTTTTTATTTTTTTAACGTTTATTCATTTTTGAGACAGAGGGAGACAGAGCATGAATGGGGGAAGGTCAGAGAGAGAGAGGGAGACAGAGAATCTGAAACAGGCTCCAGGCTCTGAGCTGTCAGCACAGAGCCCGACGCGGGGCTCGAACTCACGGACCGCGAGATCATGACCTGAGCCAAAGTCGGACGCCCAACGGACTGAGCCACCCAGACGCCCCTACATTCTTCCCAATTTAAATGGGATGACCTGATGTTTAAGTGAGGTCATAATTTCTCTATTCTGGAGACAGATTTGTCTTCAGAATCATGAAAGCAGTGGACACCTTTGTCCACTGACAACTCATGTACCCATTCATTCACTGCAGAATTCACTCTGCACCAGATGTCTTACTATGTGTTTAGATGATGAGAAGACATAATAATGCTATTAATGAAGGGGACATCCTTAACTCAAATGAGTCTTGGCCATGAAAAAAAAAAAAACCAGACATAATTAGAGTCCAATGTGACAACTGTTATGATAGATGTAGCCTCAAATTGTTGAATCTAACATATGACAAGAGACCTGAAGCATGGCAAGAAGAATGACTGGCACACAAAGAAGCAGATTATATTCTATGCCAAACACATCATGTGCAAAGGCAGGGAGGTGTTAGTATATTCTTCTTTATTTCAATGGCTAGAAGATGCATAATATAAATAATGAACATAATAATGTTACATTGTAGAACAGAGGAATATTAGGGCGACAGTTATGAAAAATATTCTGGTTTCAGCTATATAAGGATATTCTATGTCAAGGAGAACTTGCACTTTCTTTTGGGGCAATGAGAAATCACTAGAGTTTTAAGCCGGGATGTGACATGATAGATCTGGGATTTATAAAAATCATTCTGAGGCTGTAAAAATGAATAGTAGAAATAAAAGCTAATATAATATATCAGGAATGAGATGGCAAAAACTAAAGTAGAGAGGAAACAGAAGATATGGAGAGAAGATTAAGGGGGAAAGAACAATATGGTAGGGAAGTTGGAAATGTACAGGGGAAAAAAATCTAAGGATGAACCGAGGGACTTTGGTTACTAATTAGACTTGAGAATAAAGTAGAAGGAGAGGTCTGGGAATTCAGAACAAGGTAGAGGACTGAAGGAGAAAATAAATAATTTAATTCTGGTCATGGTTATTTTGAGGCACCTGTGAGATACCTAGTTTGAGGAGCTCAATGGAAAAGTCTGAAATTCACAGGCGAGGTCCTGGCTGCAGATGAAGACGGAGACATCAACTGTAGAGAGAAAGGGATTAAAAAAAAAAAAAAAAAAAAAAACCAGCCTCCCAGAAGGAAAAGGCCAAGGACAACAAAGGGCAGTGGGCTGGTGCTTGAAAACTCAACAACTTCCCAGGTAAAAAAAAGATTTTCGTTTCCCCTGAACATGCAGAATCCCACCACAGGGTTTCTGCACATTATGTTCTCTCTGCCTGGAAATTCCACCTGTTCTCTTGACAAAAATTTTATCCTTTTTTCCAAGATTAGAGTTTTAAATACTATATAAATAGATCCCTCGTGTTATTCTGTCAACGCACCATTTTGGATTGCACCATAGAATTATCGCAATGAGTAATTTTACAATGACATATTTCTTTACTCGAGTATTGTGTATCTCTTCTAGCAGATTGCAAGCTCCTTGAAGTCATGAACCAGTTATTTTATTTATTAACACATCCCCATTATGTGACTAAATAGACTAACCACTCAAATATTGGGTGAAAGCATCAGTGAATATTGGCTACATGGGCCATGAAACAAGCCTATGCCAATTTAAAGCTTGATTTAAGGATCGGTCTTGATTCTTTGATAAGAAGAGCTGTCCTGAGACTGAGGCTGCTAAATTTGACTTCTGAACCCCAAGTTTGACACTCTTTTATTTCTTCTCTCCTTCTCAGGAAACATTCCAGGAATCCAAAAACACAGCCTGTAACCTTGGGAAACGCATTTGTTTTAATCCTACGATTGTACCATAGATCCCTTCTTAGATGAGAAAAAGTATTCTTAGCATCAAACATTACCAGTGAATACAGAATATGTGTTGCTAGAAGAGTTGTTCTTTTTAGTAAAATTAGGCAGCTGTGATGTTGTGACATTTAACTCAATTCCTAAACGACACTATGTGTGAGAAAGGTCAGACTTTATAGAATAAAGTCAGTCATTCCTGTCTTTCTAAAAGACACTGGAAATGTTAGATGATCCAAAGAAAAGATAATCTTTCTGGCCTAGTCCATAGTTGGGCGAATCTATCCATTCGATGCTTGCCTAAGACATCCCGAGCTATGAAACCCCATTACATGAAACTCCCAGATCCTTATGGACCCTTCTCTTTCCCCCTCACCAAAGGAAATCCTGATACACAATGCTCACTTCACTCTTGTCTGTATTCACTCTATCAACTACCTATTATAGCACCTGTATCAATTACTTTATCTGCCTGTCCTACTAATGACCCTCTGATTTATTCAGGAAAATGAAAACTGGCACAACTCTAATAAAATTATTGTACACAAACTTATTTCTAAGTACTACTCCTTCACTTTCAAATGGAAACTGTGTGGTCGTTACACAGGTCAAACAAAATGTTCCGAGTCTATCACAGTGGCAGATATTGCAGATAACTGAAAAATGCAAAATCTGTTCCCCCTTAATGGTTCATTAAGTTTGAGTTAGTGTATAATCTATCCCATTTGTAATGACATTTTAAGCATTACTTCTAAGTGTAGCCTATAGGGTGCTCTTGGGTACTCTTAAATACCCAAAGGTTATGAAATTCAATTAACAACATTTAAGCAATGAGCTTATCTTTCTTGAGTCCAATTTATTGCCTTACATTTTGGCTAGTGTTTGCTCTCCCTTATTTACCTAGAACATCAAGGACATGGATAGTTTGGCCAAACTCCTCTTAGCCATATTTCACATCAGCTGTCACAGACCTCCACAATTTAACTTTCTCTATAAGCTTCAAAACTGTATCTATGTAAAGAATATTTTCTCAGGTCCAATTAGGTTCCAGACCTGGGCTCAATGATCAGGATAAAACATGAATTAGATATAATTCTTGTAGGCCAGGGACACACCAAAACAACCATCTTTTCTTTACAATACCCTTTTAAGATGAAGTAAATTTATACCCATTTCATATTTAAGAAAACTATGGCACAGGTAAGTTTAAAGATACTAAGAACAAGGTTGCACAGAGAAGACTCTAATGTTGTCTTCTTGATCCTTAATGGCATTTTTGTTGTAATTGCATGCAGAACAATCCAGGCCTAGGTTAATATTGAAGGAGTGAGAGTTGAAGTTTTTCCAGCAAAAAAACAACAAAGTAAAAGACATCTTCTTGATTACTCTAAGTTCGGAAAAACTCCAAGTTCACCAGAAAAGGTGAAAAAAAGTTTACAGGAAATGTGTTTTTTTTATTTATTCATATTTTAATTAGTCTATTAGCATGTGGAGGTAATGCACTTTAACGGGACCTTGGCAGGAAAAGCACATTTTAAACAAAAAGAAACCAGGGAAAACACTGAACATAGCTATTATTTTTGGCAGGAGTCTTTTCTTACATCTTTTTTTTTTTCTTTTTGTTTCGCCTCTCTGGTAACAAAAGGGGAAAAAAGTTTAAATGGGAGAAGATTGCATAGAGTTGGGGATTAACATATTTAATTTACATAATGTCAGTGTGTTAAAGACTATGGAGGTGCAGTAGTATAAAATATTCTTAGTTAAAAAGCAGCTCAAAATAGGAACCTCTTTATTGTGCACATTTCACCAAGTTCATTGTGCGGCTAAGTTAAAAAAGAACACCATTTTCTCTGTAAAGGCAGCACAAAAAATGCATAGAAGTCTAATTATTTAGGAAGAAGAGTAGTTCTTCATTTGATTCACTCCCCAGGTGATGTAATGAAGACATCATTGAAGATATAATTTGACCCTCCTGACCCATCAAAATGGTAAAGTCCACATAGAAACACAGCACCAGATTTTAAATTTTAAAAATACATAGTCACTGATGTTGGAAAGTCTTGTTTTTTTAACTAGAATCATCAAAATCTCCCTCTGTGAAAGGCACAGCGGGCTGCATAGTTGCTCTCCCTCTTGGATGCCGCTAATGCTAGCTGGCAGCTTTCACTCAGAAAGAGTTTTTGCAGAAAGACCACAGTGCATTCTTCTTTACCCAGCATGTTTAGCCTAATGCCTGCACTGGAACAGCATTCCAGGAGTCTTAATTCATAAGTGCAGCAGTTCAAAAACTAACTATTCTCTTTCTAAAACTCAGCTGTCCTCCAGCCAGAAGTCTTTGGCTTCTTTTTTATCACAAAGGTGCTGTTTGGAAGTGAGGGAGGAGAAGAAAGAGGATCAACGAACCAGAGTTAAGATCAGTGGAGTGTAATGAAAACAACACAGGATCCAGAGTAACTAACTGGGTTCAAAGATTGTTGGAAGTGAGGAAAGTGTTTAGTCCCCTGCATCTTCTTTCCTTTCAGGTGTGGGGAACTCCGGTGTTGTGAAACTTTTGGGTGCTCTCCACTCCTTCATACTCTCTATCTTGGGGAATATGCAGTGACAATCATACCGGTAAATTTGTGTAGTAGAGGGTTCTTCAACTCTGATTGGCAATTCTTCCTCTTGACTTCATGCCTGCATGTGTCCAATAGTCCTAACAAACCATCTCACCTAGGCAGATGCGTTCCAAGCGTTGCCCTGGCCCAGACCTGTTTGGAACTGTGTGATCCCATATCAGATTCTGAGTTAAAATAGTAGCAGGCTCATGTAGGTGACAGATTTAATGCTGCATCCTCTGATCTCATCCATCCTTAATGATAACCAAGGATATACTGTGGCTTTCATATGTATTCTTTCTTCTATTTTCAGGTTGTTCAGAATCCATGTTTGAAAATAAGTGCTAACTATAATGTAAACACCAATGGAGAGCTCACTCCCCAGGAAAGAACAGATTGCCAGCCAGGAAAAGACTGGCTGGTCTGCCCTCCACAGGAATGTCCATAATGATTGTTTTTATAGATGGTTATATTCATTACCTGTCCTTCCTTAAAATCATCTAATGGCTCTCTCCTAAATGAAGAGAATAAATTCCAAAGTCTCTGTCTACATACATAAGACCTTTAATGATCTGGCCATTCCTTCCATTTTCCCACATCAGTACTTCCCCCAACTTTTGTGTGCTTTCAGGCCTTAGTTCATGTTCAACCTTCTACCTGGAATGATTATACCTTTCCTTCTCCAGTAATTTCACCTGACTCATCTTTCAAGGCCAAACTCACATGTTTTCCCTTCTAAGAAATTTTATTAATTGTTCTTATCTCTGTGTTTTCAGAAATCCTTATTCAGGTCTTCAAAATGCATACATCCATTATAACATCATTTCTTATTTTTTTTTCCTTCCTGAGAAAGTTATGACCCCTAGACAATAAGCACCATAAATTTACCATTTCTCTCTGTATGGAACCTAAAAAACACTAGGTACCACACGAATATATAAGGAATAGAATCTACAGCACATAGAGAAAGTGTAATTTGGATTTATAAAGTATGAAATAATTTTTTTGGTAATTTATATTTAAAAAGGAAAGAAAATCTTCTTTAAAATACTTATCAAACTCTTTGTTTTACCTTGGTATTTTATGTCTTTGAATTTATTATGTTATTTCCTTCTCCTTCTAACTTAATAACTAGCTCTTGGGTACTTGGGCTTATGAACCAAACAACATTGATTCTTCTGTTATCAAATTATGTACCACTGATTGTTGAATGTATTGTATGGTATTTATGACAGCTTTGTAAACTTGGGGAACAACTTTTGGGAGAATTCCAATCAAGTAAGAACCTTCTCCCACAAACACTGTCTAGTGAAAGTAATTAAATTTATACAGAGAATTCATTCATCAACACAAAATATTTTAACACTAACAATAAAATGACAGTTCATAATTAATTAGCAACTATTACATGTCAAATGCTTTTTAAAGCCATTCACAAATTTTAAGTCACTCAGAGCTCAGGACAACACTGTTCTCTGTCTTCATTTCCCTCATACTTTATAGCTGAGAATGAGGCTGTCCAGGTAGGAAGTATCTGAACTACTATCTGAATCAGGTAAACCAACTCCAAGTCTCATATCCCTAACTTAATATCACTATTGTGGAAAGAAAAATAAAACTCACATAATTTCAAAATAGTTCATGCATTTTACTTGTAGTTCTATTGATCTCACCTATCATAGCTACTCTAGAATCTTTCTCTTGTATTTTCCTGTGTTTGTTCACTTTACTCTGTAAACACTCCTCAATCTCTACACAATGCATGTCTTTTCCTACTACTCTCTTCTTCCTTTCCATATCACAATTCTCATGACCAAAGCCAGAGGAACAGCAATGAAAGACTTCCTCACTTCAAATATTACTTTCTTGAGAAAGTTTTGCCCGCCTAGCCAAACTAAAGCATCTCCCCCTCATCCTCTAACCCACGACCTCCCTTAAATCCGAGCCCCTGGTTTTACTTTATTAAATTACCAGTTACCTGAGTGCTGTGTGTGCTCCCTCATTCCTCCTAGCATATACGTTCCTTGAGATGAATAACATGATCTTGATTACTACTCAATCTTAAAGCAAAGCAAAGACCAACAAAAACACTAGTCTGACTGACAGGAATATATAGATGTAGTAGAGGGGAAAAAATTCCTGAGGTCTTTGTAATTAAGATCAGTGGGAAGGAAGTGCTTGAGGACATCCACAGTAAATGATTTTAGCCTAAATATTACATTTTAATATTGATTTCATATAATACTATATATTAATATATATAATACTACATCTACCCACATACACCAAATAGGTATGTCTAGATATACTATATTATTAACTTACATACTGCTAGACAACAAAACAGATATGCTCTCACAAAGTAAAACAAATTGAAAATAAATATGTGGGGTAGAGTTGAAAATCCAGACACAATGTAGTTACATTACTGTTATGAGATTTGGGTTCCTTCTCCATGTCCTGGGTAAAGGACATCTACACCATTGACATAGATAACACCTGACTCTAATAACATTAATGTATGAATCATTCATTATGTATCAGACAGCGAGTTTAATATTCTGTGCACGTCGTTCTTTGTCTGTTTTGATTCATGACAATACTATGAGAAAGGCATTTTTACTGCCCAAGTACATTTGGGGAAACTGAGGTTTAGAGATGTTAACTGGATTGCTCTAGGTCAAGTGGCTGGGATTCCAGCCTAAATCTGATGGATTCTCAAGTCTATTGTCTTAGCCATGATGCTCCAACTTACTGAATATCATCAAGTGTCCAGGAGAAAATTGGTCAAATCTAGTAATTAAAAATCTTCATCCATCTACCCTCTGCCCTAGCCCCACCAGAACAAAGTTAAAAGAAAACATTTACCTCTTATTTGTCATTGTAATATGGGAGATGTATGATATGGGTGTTTATTTTTTTTATTTTTTTTTCCAAATCTGCCACTGCACATACTGAATGCTTTTTTCCCTTCTCAGTCTTCCATGTCAAGAATCATTTTCATATCAACTAATAGTACATCAGGGACATTTGTTTACAATTATTTGCATCTGCCAGAAATAAGGGCTGCTCTTGTTCTACAGCATAATCTTGGGGTTGGAGTGCTTACATTACTTGGCAACTATATTCCCAGGTGCAAGGCAATGGATTCTAAAAGAAATTTAACATGAGAACAATACACCCTTGGCAACTGTAGTCAAGACAGCATATTGTATTTATTCCTCCAAACTTGTAAGGCTTTAGATGGGAGTCTTCCTTATTACTAGCACTTTGCTGTCATTTAAATTGGCTTACAGTACACCAAACTATGTGAAAAGTTGGAAGGGTAACAATTAGAGAAGAAATGTTGCCCTTTTAACCATCCATTTTCTGCACAATATTTTACTCTCTTTCTGTATACTTATCTATGGTAACTGCTTTTAGAATAACAGTAAGCTAAAGATGATACAAGTAACAATAGATACTATTTACTATGTGTAAGCTCTCTAAAGGATCAGACAATACTGGATTTTACTTTGTTGTCTTCCAAAAACAGGTAACACGCTGCAGCGCACATTCTAGCCTTAAAAATTGTCAAAGGATTGCTGGCCAATTTCTGTTTTATCATCTCTGTATATCTAACTTGCAAGAAAGTAGTAACAATACCCTTTTCCTGATTAGAGAGCAATGCCTCATAAAGATATGTCTAAATTCATATCGTAATTTAATAGAAAGTATTTTCTTTTCCATCTTTTTCCAAAACGATCCTCAAGACTCGGAGCTTCCACTTTCAAAGGCATTTTCCCATGTTAGTTTTTAATTATTAAATGTTTTGAATATGGTAAGAGAGTGGGAAGTCGCCATAAGCCTTGGAATCACAAAAGCTGAGGCTGAATTCCAGTTTTATATATTATATGCACAACTCCTTTCCAGTTTTCTCACCTTCATAAAAATATTACACAGTTACTATGAGAAGCAAATAAATGAAGCAATATCAAAGTCCAGACACCTAAAAGACTCTTAGTATTTGTTTATATATTGTCCCTATTGGGATATATTTCTATATGTACTAATCACAAAATTCTCCTGATTAATGCACAGTGTACAATGAAGGCCAAATTAAGAGGAATGGGTTCCTATCTGACCAGGTTAAAAAAAAGATAGAAATATATCCCTCTAGCTCTTCTCATATCTAGGAATGCAAATCTTTGAAACCAGGGGAATAATAAACTGAATTATTCATCATCCACCAGTAATTACTAAAGGGTTGGCCCTTACAAGGTATATATACACGTTGAGAGTCAGAGAGAGTGAGAGAGCACAAGCAGGGGAGGGACACAGAGAGAGAGGGTAAAAGAGAATCTTAAGCAGGCTCTACATCCAGCCCTACTTGAGGCTCAGTCTCACAACCGTGAGATCAAGACCTGAGCTGGCATCAAGAGTTAGATGCTTAACTCACTGAGCCACCCAGGCACCCCTACAAGTTATGAGATTTCTTAAACTCGCTTTTCTCACCACCTATAAATTTAGCCTACCAGTACATAAAATTAAATGAGAAAAACCCATAGGAGTCACCCGGGCTAAGTACATCACAAGGGAAGCTTGGTACATGTTAGCCTTTATTTTCATAGTGAGGTGTACTGAGCTAAAACAAACCTATGAAACTAAGTTTTCCTAAACTACTGGTGTGGTACAAAAGAGATGCCTACTAGGTCCTGCTTTTCTTTTTGCCTTTACACTTTATTTTCCAATTTTTCTAAATGAATACCTATATATATGTTTTTCTAACATCCTGCACATTAGGGTTTCTTTAGTATTATCCTTTGTATCTTATTACGAAGTTTATTAGCCAGTATCTGCATATTTCCTCTTATTTCATCAGACACATATACTTTACAATTTTATTTACATTTTATAGGAGTTTAGGATTTTGGTTTCTTTTCTTTCTGAAAAAGCATTAGGAAGAACATCATGTTTTGGTTACTTTAAGTATATAAATACTTTATTTATTTATTTATTTATTTATTTATTTATTTATTTATGTAAATAAGTACATTTTGAGAAATTTCTTTACAGCAATATCATCTAGTTGCTTCTTCTGAAGTCCTAATCAAAAGGAAGATATTACTACTGTATTTGCTATCCTGCTTTAGAACACAAAGCAAGGTCAATGTGAACAGGAAGACATTGTTTAAAGGCTAATAATCAGAGGAAGAAGCCTTAATGTTAAGTATTTGACTTAGGAAAGGACTTAGGAAAGCTTGCTTGTAATGCTTGGTTAATGCATTAATTTTATACTTGTGAAGTAATGGACATCAAAAAAGAATTATGTGATCCCCAGTGACCACACATTAAAAAAAAATCTAAATGAATGCTAAGCTTTCAAGTTAACTCATTGTTCTTTCAGCAACTAAGTGTATGGATTTCACAGAGGGAAAAAAAATGTAGGTCATTCTAAAAAGAAAAGAGATAAACTAAGATTTGTGTTAGGTAGGTGGCATTAGTATCTAGTTATTGAAAATACACCTGTGAAAATTTAAAGTTGTAATTAGAAAAATCATGTAGATGTTTTTTGGTTGCTATATTGGAAATGTTGTCATTCTAGTTTCTTCTGTATAAATAATACCAGATGGATCGAAGTCAGATGGACTTTTTAAGAAAAATAAACAAATATTTATGTTTTTCTTATTATCTTACTTGACTATTAGAATTAAAAAACAGAAAACATAACATTTTTAAAAAATTTCCCACAAAAGAGTTTGCACTTAAAATTATTTAAAGTAGTCACTCACAGAAAGACAACATCACAAGATTTTTATACCCAGAAGGGAACTGAGACGTGGCTGATTTGCTGGTTTCTAAACTATGCCTGTCTGGAAACTCAGAGATCCACAAGGGCAGATATGGCTCCAGGGACTATTTTATAGCTATTAAAGGTTTAGTTTAAAAATATATTATTTTTATCATTAAGGGGCAAAACTGAAAAATCCCATTTTTTCTTCCCTTGTCTTAAATTATACCAGTAATTACATGGAGTTTTTCATGTTGAGCAAAAACTTTAGTTGACTATAACATATATATATATGATATATATACATATACATCTATAAATATGTATATATATATCTATATATGATATATATAACATATATTATGTGTGTATATATGTATATATATATATGTAATTAGAGGAAAAATATATGTATGTATGTACACAGATGTATAGATGTGTATATATTTATATTGTGTGTTTGTGTGTGTGTTTATAAAATATCACTCGCAGTGTATTAAAACATTAGTAAATTTGTTCTGAGCCAACTAATAAGAGATCAGGATATAGCTATGAATAAGATACAGACAGTTCCGGCTCTCACACTGAGGGATACACATAAGTAAACAATTACACTTAAAAGGTACATAATGCAATAAACAGGTACACAGGTAATAAATAAAGGATAAATAAAAAGATGGGGGCATAGAGGGTAGTATGTGATACATCCATGATGCTTCTAACCAAGTCTTAACTTCAGAGAGAAAGAAATATCCAAGTTGAAAATGAAAAATGTAAGTAGAAGTTAGATAGGCAAAAGTGAACAGAGTATTTTCCAGGCAGAGCTAACAATATTACTGTAAGATTAAAAAGAGAAAAAGAAGAAGAGGAAGAATATCTTCATAAAAACTTTGACAAAATTGACACTGCCTCATTAGAGAACAGTAAATCCTAGACAGGGTTTTATGTTACAATCTGGGGGCCAACTTTAACTTAATGGACTTTATGATTCCACTCCTGGGTATTTTGATTCAGTAGTACAGGACAGGCCCAGACAACCTATTTTTAGATTGTTGCTAGACCCACATTTGGGAAGGAGGAAAATCCAACCTGCTCATTGAAGAGTTTAATCCAAGGACACTGAAGGAAATAGGTCTGTTTGGTACTTCTCAAACAGAATTGGAGAACAAGGATTAGAATACAGGTCACCCTCCTTGTAGACTCATGCACTTTTGACAACAGTAAAGTGAGTACTGTTTTGGCAGTATGTCTGGGGCTGTCCAATACCAAGTTCACCGAAAAAAAGTGGAATGCTCAGCTGATCATGAAATAAACTGTCAAAACCTGACAACACATCTCTCACCCCACAGCATTTCAATCATCATTCCACCCAACCCTCTGTGCAACATTTAACTCCAGATGCTTGATGGCTCCTCCAGGGCAGGGGTCATTTTAGACTCTTGTATCCCCCAGCGTTCAGTCAAAATGTTAGCTTTTTTTTTTAATATTCCTCCAAGAAAAATGTTTAAAATACTTTCTTCTTAATCCTACTATTGTGTGTGTGTGTGTGTGTGTGTGTGAGAGAGAGAGAGAGGAGGGGGGCAGAGAAATGTGTTTGTGCACATACATGCACACATGTACACACACATATGTGTGTACACATAGGTAAATTTTATCTACCTATGGTACAGGGTCAGAACAGACTAATAAGCTAGTCAGAGAGAGGCAGGGACTAGAATAGGGCCATTTACACATAGACTTAAAAAGCTCAGTCACAAAGCTCATCGGAAGCACCATGTGAATCACAAGTGAAAGGGAGAATGTTAACAATCAAGTGAAACCAGCACAGTCATAAACATTGTCCATTAAAGAATGCTGCTTGAGATTCCACTCTGGCTGGTGTTAATATCCAAAAGAATCAATCTCATGTGCTGAATGGGGCCCCTCCAAAAGGGACTCCAAACAGTGCTAATGGAGGGCTAGATTATAATCCAGAATTGCTTGTGTGATTTGAGGCCAAAGAGCCTTATGTAATCGGGCCTATGACAAACAGTCCATGCCCAGGAAAAGTAGAGGCCAGGTAAAGGCTGGGCATGGTTTCAGAAACTCTGCTAAATAGCTAAGTTTCCTATACTATATCCTGCAGGGGTCTGCAGAGCTTTTCCATAAATAGAATCAGGGGGCCTCAGCAATTTTTTTTTAATTTTTTTTAACGTTTATTCATTTTTGAGACAGAGAGAGACAGAGCATGAATGGGGGAAGGTCAGAGAGAGAGGGAGACACAGAATCTGAAACAGGCTCCAGGCTCTGAGCTGTCAGCAAAGAGCCCGATGCGGGGCTCGAACTCATGGACCGCGAGATCATGACCTGAGCTGAAGTCGGCCGCCTAACCGACTGAGTCACCCAGGCGCCCCCCTCAGCAATTTTTAAAACAGATATAGAGTTGTGGCTCATTGAACATGTGAGTTGATAGGTCTACTCCATCTAGAACTAGATGGCAGGCTTAAAATACCATGGTAAATCCCAGAGCCAGGCTGACCGGGGAGAGACTTGAGGTTAGCAGAGGTGTATATGCAGAGTTCAGATTTGGCCTAAACAAAAATATTATTTTAACCTCTCACTTTCTATAATTGTTACACTGTGGAGGTACCAGAATAGGGTTTAATAGTTTCAATTACTTAAGGGGATTACTCTTAATTGAAAGGGCATATGAAGGTGTGCCTGGGTGGCTCAGTCAATTGAGCATCTGACTTCAGCTCAGGTCAAGATCTCAGGGTTTTGAGTTCGAGCACTGAAACAGGTTGGCTATCAGCACAGAGCCCGCTTAGGATCCTCTGTCCCCCCTCTCTCTATGCCCCTCCCCAGCTCATTCTCTCTCAAAAACTAAATTTAAAAATGGGTTCAGCTCACCAGTGACTTGGGACCATGTTAAGCCTAACATTTTAATGAATGCCTTAATACTTAATTGTATTATTTCATAATATTCTTTATAATTGAGTATATATTTGTTTCTGGTCTACTACTCAGTACGATGGAATTAGGTGGGTTTTTTTTTCTTTGTATTATCTTCTTACTGTTTTAATTCCATGAGTTGTTCTAATTTGTTCCAATTACAAATTGTGTCTATTGTACACTGAATACAAGCAAGGCTCGTACATGTCTTGGTCCATGATTCTCCATTTTCTGTGTCCACTTAAGCATATTGATCCAGTGCCAACTCGCCAATCTCTAAGTCTTAGGTTACATCCTTCTAATGTAGAATTCAAGATCACTTTTACCTTTTAATTCCTCTAGCCTTGTTCTCTATTTCCCAATGCTCTTTACTCTTTCTTGTATTCAACATATTTGTGCAAAAGTTTACATCCAGAGATTCCAGGTTCCTTTTTTTTTTTCAATATATGAAGTTTATTGTCAAATTGGTCTCCATACAACACTCAGTGCTCATCCCAAAAGGTGCCCTCCTCAATACCCATCACCCATCAAGCCTCAGTTTGTTCTCGTGGCTCTCTTCCACTCTAACCTCTTTTTTTTTCCTTCCCCTCCCCCATGGTCTTCTGTTAAGTTTCTCAGGCTCCACATAAGGGTGAAACCATATGGTATCTCTCTTTCTCTGTATGGCTTATTTCACTTAGCATCACACTCTCCAGTTCCATCCACGTTGCTACAAAGGGCCATATTTCATTCTTTCTCATTGCCTCATAGTACTCCATTGGTATATAAACCACAATTTCTTTATCCATTCATCAGTTGATGGACATTTAGGCTCTTTCCATAATTTGGTTATTGTTGAGAGTGCTGCTATAAACATTGGGGTACAAGTGCCCCTATGCATCAGTACTCCTGTATCCTTTGGGTAAATTCCTAGCAGTGCTATTGCTGGGTCATAGGGTAGGTCTATTTTTAATTTTTTGAGGAAGCTCCACACTGTTTTCCAGAGTGGTTGCACCAATTTGCATTCCCACCAACAGTGCAAGAGGGTTCCCGTTTCTCCACATCCTCTCCAGCATCTATAGTCTCCTGATTTGTTCATTTTGGCCACTCTGACTGGCGTGAGGTGATATCTGAGTATGGTTTTGATTTCCAGGTTCCTTTTAATCCGTTAGATCCTAGCCTACATGTCCCAAACCTATGGGAAAGAATTATTTCAGTTTAGCACTGAACAATGGTCCCTTTAAGTGAGCTAGAAGTTTGGATTGAATTTTATTCCCATAGATTACTTTCGAAAAACAGAACTCATGAGGTCACTCATTCCTTTTCCCATTTAAAACACTTCAAAGGCTCCTCATTACTTTTGGAATATTCTCCTTTTATATGGCCCACAGTGCCCTGTACAATGTTATCACTATCTAGCTCTCCAACTTAGATTATCTTTTGCCAGCTCTCTCTCTGTATATACAAAATACAAATATTGAATTATATATTAGATTTATATTGAATATATAAGTATTAATATATTTAATATATATTCACCTCAATTCAATATATGTATATATAAATACATATATCATGTTTGTATATATATATATATGTATAGATATATGTGTATATAATTGTTATCATATGATTTCCTTAGATCTTGGAACACTGGTCCTCTCTTAGTTCCTTGAACTCAGCATGATTCTTGACCCACAGAACCTTTTTTTTTTTATGTTTATTCATTTTTGAGAGACAGGGAAAGACAGAGCATGAGCAGGGGAGGGGCAGTGAGGGAGGGAGACCCAGAATCTGAAGCAGGCTCCAGGCTCTAAGATGTCAGCACAGAGCCCAATACAGGGCTTGAACCCATGAACCATGAGATCATGACCTGAGCCAAAGTCTGCTGCCACTCAACTGACTGAGCCACGCCAGTGCCCCCAAAGAACCTTTTTAATAGATTTTCTCTACCCCATCCTCTCCACTAATTAACTTTCCTCATCCCCAGAGCAGAACTGAAACAGGGATTCCTTAGGCAGTCCATTCCTCACCAGGTCAAACTCATTCAACACAAATTCACTAAAGCTCCACTATGTGCCAGCCACTGTCCTAGTCTTATAGCAGTAAACAAATTGTCCTAGGGTACAGTTTCATCATTCCTTGTACCTCTCCTGTACATCACTTATTGCTGGTGTAATTTAACTTCTATTAATGTGATACTTTAAAACTTATTGCTTCACTTGATATTACTCTCCCTGAAGCCAGGAAGCATGGCTGTTTTGGCTCACATTTTGAATCAAAGTTCACAGCAGTTAGGCATCCAGTATTTGTAGAGTGAGACAATAAATAAAATTATGATTCCATATCATAAGAGTTAAAGAATAAAAGGATCTTTGGTTTGGACAATAAGAAGTATTGTCTATACTGATTCATAAGTAAAAAAATTTACTTATTTGTCCTGCTTTAAGCTGAAATGTAAAGTAAGTCAAAGCACAAAAGTAGGTGCACAGAACACATACCTAGAGAGAAAAAAGGCATTTATCACATTTTAGCCATGTGCAGAGCCCAGACAACTTTCATCAATGAGGTCCCTCAGCCTAAACCCACAGTACACTTTGGGGAAAAGAGATCCAATTTTGTTGTCAATTTTGTTATTTGCATTGATCAAATTCACCAGCAGATACCCTTCTCTGTATTGAGCCAATACCTCTAACCAAAACCAAACAGTTCAGAGTTCTGAAAGACATTATAAGGGAAGAATGGATTGTCTTTGCCCTTCCAAAGCTGCAAAATCCTCATTATTATCTTGTGATTCATTTTCTCTTTTTAAAAGTGGTATCATTTGTATGTCCTTAATTAATTTTTAATTTTATGCATGAAAAGAAGACAGGGTAGCTGCTGACACATAGTAGACAAAAAAGGGAGGCACCAGATAGGGATCTAGAGTTGAGTTCTCATCCCTGCTCTGTCACCATACCTTTAAGGATTTCTCTCAACTTACCTCTTCACCTGACTTACTCAGATTTAACTGAACATATTCATTGCTTTCGTGGCTCTAAGTTCTCTGATTCTATATAAAACCTTGTTGCTTTTATTGTGAAAACTTTAAAAAAAATTTTCCCTAAGATGAGAATCAGCATTAAAGAAAAATAGAGGTCTTCCATGATTTTGATTTTAATTTTTTTTTAATTTTTTTAACATTTTATTTATTTTTGAGACAGAGAGAGACAGAGCATGAACAGGGGAGGGGCAGAGAGAGAGGGAGACACAGAATCGGAAGCAGGCTCCAGGCTCTGAGCCATCAGCCCAGAGCCTGACGCGGGGCTCGAACTCACGGACCGCGAGATCGTGACCTGAGCTGAAGTCGGACGCTTAACCGACTGAGCCACCCAGGCGCCCCCATGATTTTGATTTTATACAATTAAGCCATGACCTTGTTTTTAGTGTTTAAATTATCTAATTGTTCTACTGTTTCATGGGGTATATTTATTTTAAAGAACTTGGTACGTGTATGTATATTATGGTTTCCCTTTGCAAAACAGACAGCAAGGAAGTTAGGAAATTTTGAAATAAAAAAGTCACTTGCAGTATCATTAAGTTTATTTCATTTCCCATTCTCATTACTATCACTGTCAAAATAATAGGTTCAATTTGTGTTATGTTCTCATTACAACCTTGAATGAAGCATCAGAATTTTAATGCCTCATATTTCCAAAGAATTAGAAAGCATGCTGTATTACATTGACCTTTTCAATATTCCATACAAACGGATCTAGAAACCGTCTTTGAGAAAACGCATTTGTGCCTCTCCTGCCCTCCCTGTACAGCAACTTCTTTTCCTCCTTAACTGGGTAGGGGAACAGAAGAAATTGTCCAATCAGGCAGATGCAAGTCCTGAAAAGGTTATAATGTCTGTATATAAGCTTGTGTGTATAAACACATATACATTTACATACACACATACACATGTACACAAATACATATGCACACACATATATAATACTATATATACATGAACTTTTTATAATTTAAATATATTGGCATCTTTAACAATCATATCCTGAATTTTAGAACCCATTCAAAAGATAATGTTCCACATTGTCACATGAGGGACAATTTCTTCTATTTCCCATTTATGAAATACAGACTGAGGCTGGGATTAAGAGTTTATAGTAGATTAATTATAATAATTATAATCTTTTATAATTATAGTTTTATAAAATAATTTTGTAATAATTATAATAAATTAGAGAAATAATTCCATTTGAGTGTACTAAAATGAGTATCATAAAGAAAAAAAACAGTATTATGTAAAATTTACTCAGCACTTAAGCGCAAGTCAACCTAAGCAATGTATTGTATTAAAATATTCTAGTCTCATTGCAACCTAGGTGACATCAATATGTGCAGTGCATAGGTGAGGCATTGAGGCAGAGAGATATTTAGCCACTGTTCAAGGTCACATAGCTGAAGTTATAAAGCCAGAAATAAATAATGTTAAAAATAAAAATAAAACATTCCTATTTTTGTATCCTATAGGATATTCCTACATATCCTATATAGTATGACATCACCATTATAGTAAAGGCTTGTTTTATTTACTTGAAAAACTACCTTTCAAGTTACAATTTTATCATATTGCTAACAATTATTATAATTTTATCATGCTATACTTTTAAAATAATATGATACAATTTTATCATACTACAATCTGCAACAAGAGAGATGAAAAGAAATTGAGTGGATAGCCCTTTAACCTCTTGAAATAATAAAATCCGTGAGTAAATCAGCAATGTTTGTTATAGGTTCCCCTGCCACACTGCAATCAAATTCAGAGCCAAAGTTTATTGTTGTTGCTATTTTCTCCACCAGATCACATGCAACAGTTTAGATAAATGTTACCTAAAATCATACTAAAACAACACAATAAAAATCTTAGCACTCTTTGTGTTAACACTACATACTTGTAATCATCCAAGTAGATGTAATTTATATAGTTAATGTATTTGCAAAACTTCATGACTCTTGATTACACATTAGAGTGGGAAGGGGTGCCTGGATGGCTCAGTGGGTCAGGTGTTGCACACTTGATTTCAGCTCAGGTCTTGATCTAACGAATCATGAAACTAAGCCCCGTGTAGGGCTCTGTTGGGCTCTGCACTAACAGCACAGAGCCTGCTTGGGATTCTCTCTCTGTCCCTCTCCTACTCGTGCACGCATGCGTGCTCTCTCTCAAAGTAAGTAAGCGTTTAAAAAATAAATAAAAAATAGAAGTGGGTTGAAGCAACATGGATGGAACTAGAGAATGTTATGCTAAGTGAAATAAGTCATACAGAGAAAGACAGATACCATATGTTTTCACTCTTATGTGGAGCCTGAGAAACTTACCAGAAGACCATGGGGGAGGGGAAGAAAAAAAAAAGAATAAAGAAAGGTTAGAGAGGGAAGGAGCCAAAACATAAAAGACTCTTAAAAACTGAGAACAAACTGAGGGTTGATGGGGGGTGGGAGGAAGGGGAGGGTGGGCGATGGGTATTGAGGAGGGCACCTGTTGGGATGAGCACTGGGTGTTGTATGGAAACCAATTTGACAATAAATTTCATATTAAAAAAAAAAAAACAAGTGGGATGGATGCTAGAGGGGGCAGTTTATATATGCTAAATTGTTTCAAGGGTTTTAGCTCCATATTTAATCAAGAATAATATATTTTATTGGCAAAAACCATTCAAATCAAAATTGCACGTTTTAAACAATCGATTCAGTACTTCCTGATTGTAGGTTCCCTAATTAAAACTTTAAACTAAATTGAACTTTCTTCTCTACTTTACCTAATACACACACACATACTCTACAGACACCTAAAACAGATTTTCAAATTTTAATATAGAATTTAAAGACTATAATTTCCTGTATCTTCTTTGTGGATTTTGAGGGCTTAATTGCTATGTTATGGCTGCACTTATCAGAAAGCATTGAAAAGTGTTAATTACTTTGTACTTTCGTTATGAATGCATGCAAAATTTAACTTTTTCCCTAGAAGCAAATAAAGTTCACATTTATTATGTTACATAAAAGTTACAGAATGATTTAAAATAATTAAGCCAAAGGCAGTCATATTCCAAGTTTCAAACATTTGTATGGCACATAAAATGAATCTTGGAAAATTCTATGAAACCATATAGTCATTTTAATGAGAACAAATCATTGGTGGGGCAATGGAAAAACTGTTATGTGTGTGAATATGTATGCATGCATATATGCACACATGTGTATATGCATGTTGTTTGATAACCATAAACATTTAGAAAAAAAAGGAATAATACAAAATAAGCATAGAAAGGAGTTTTAAACTACCACCTGTCCCTATCATTTTCTTGGTACCTGAATCCCAGTACCATATTCCAGTTCTTGACTCTACTATGAAATTATTATCAATAAAATTTGTCAGAATACTTGTACTGACTGGAACTATTACTTGAGGTGGTTTCATCCAATGCTTAATTTGACTATAAATTTTTAAAAAATATTCTTTGTATTTAATTGCACTGTACCACCTAGTTGATATATTTGCCGCAATTCATTAATTAAGGAAATATTTTTGAGTATCTGCCACATAACCAGTATTCTTCTTTTTTTTGTTGTTTATTTATTTATTTTGAGAGAGAGAGAGAGAATGTATGAATGAATGAATGAATGAATGTGTGCATGAGCAGGGGAGGGACAGAGAGAGAGGAAAACAGAGACAGAATGGGGCTGACTAGAACTCAAGAACTGTGAGATTCTGACCAGAGCTGAAATCAAGAGTTGAAAGCTTAACCAGCTGAGCCGCCCAGGCACCCCTAACCAGCATTATTCTATGTGCTGAGTCACAGTGATGAATCAACAGGCAGAAAAGCCTTGCCTTCACATAGACTATGTATAGGAGTGACAGAAGTCCTACGAGATGTTAAAAGAAAAAAAAAACAAAACAAAAAAACAAAGGAGAAAACATTCACATGGAAGGGGAATATGCTATGATTAAGACACAACTCTTAGTACTAGAATGACCCCTGCTACATAATAGATATGAGACTTGGAGTACTTCTCTCAGTTAAAAGTTTTAAGAACCATATAACCTAACACATAAATATGGTTTGACTTTGCTCTTGCCTCTGCATTCAGCATCCTGAATTACTGTGTTAATGTTGCGAGGAGGTAGTGGTGGTGGATATGGTGAAAGTAGCAGTTTCCTAAAAGAAAAATGATGAGGTCTATCTCCTTCTCTATATGGAAGAAAACTCACCGTCCGTTTGAGATATCTCAACTCCAAATTTATCTCTCTTGGTTTTTTAAATGGTTCTTTATAGAATATACTTTCTATTTGCTCATTAATTTTCCATCTTTTCTGATAAAACTCCCCTATCTTAATTCATGTTCCCCAGTTCCACATGAATACATTCAAAAATGAAAAAAAAAAAAAAACTAAAGATGTAAATTGAAAATTATATAAAGAAAAAAATCTACAATAAGAATTACATGTGAGGGGCACCTTGGGTGGCTCAGTTGGTTAAGCAATGGACTTTAGCGCACTCAGGTCATGATCTCATGTCATCAGTTTGAGCCCTCCATCAGGCTTCTCTGCTGTCAGCACAGAGCCTGCTTCCAATCCTTGGTCCCTCTCTCTCTACCCACCCCACCCACCTGTGCTCTCTGATTCTCTCAAAATAAATAAATTTCAAAAGAAAAAAAAAAAGATGAACTACATGTGAAAAAAGGGGCATGGGTGGCTCAGTCAGTTTAGCATCCAACTCTTGGTTTTGGCTCATGTCATGATCTTACAGCTTGTGAGACAGAGCCCCACATGGGGCTCTGTGCTGAGCCTGCGTGGGATTCTCTCTCTCCCCACTCTCTCTACTCCCCCCTCCCCCCCCACCCAAGCACACTCTCTCAAAAAAATAAATAAATAAACCTTAAAAAAATAAAACATACAGGGGCACCTGGGTGGCTCAGTGGATTAAGCATCCGACTTCAACTCAGATCATGATCTCAAGGTTTGTCAGTTGGAGCTCCATAGGTTCTGTGCTGACAGAGCTTGGGATTCTCTCTCTCTCCCTCTCTATGCCCCTCCCCCACTTGCTCTTTCTCTCACTCAAAATAAATAAATGAATTAAAAAAATATATATGTAAAAACAAAAAACTACAGGTAACATACAGCATGAATGCCTATGGTTAGCAATACTATGCTACATAAAGAGACTAGAACTTAAAAGTTCTCATAAGAAAAATATGTAACCATGTGACATGATAGATGTTAACTTATAATGGAAATCACTTTGTAATATGTACATATATACAATCATTCTGTTGTCCACTTTGGAGTAGTACAAATTTTTATGTCAATTTTATCTCAATAAAACTGGAAAAAATTAGCAATCATTCTTAATTTCAAAATTTTCAAGCAAAATAAAGAAACAATGTAACTGTAATAAGAATACATTACTGAATTCTACA
This sequence comes from Felis catus, assembly GCF_018350175.1. NCBI lineage: Eukaryota > Metazoa > Chordata > Mammalia > Carnivora > Felidae > Felis > Felis catus. Next base: position 40,144,536 of record NC_058382.1, read on the forward strand.
GTAACCATTATCCTAAAATAGCAAAATACTAAAACCATATTGGTTCAAACCAGAAACAAGAATACTGTAAGGTTTTAGCAATTATAAGTTGAAAAATGAAATAACTGGATTATGTATTAAAAATATGTCAAAATATCCCTTCATGGTGATGACTGGTTGTAAATATAACAACTAGAGTTTAATAAAAGAGTGTTGTTAAGTAGTAGGCTCTAATATAGGTATGTAATAATCACTAGATTTTTCTTTCCTCCAGAAAAAACATATGTAAAATGGAAATTTAAAAATCCATTCCCAATACCAAAAAAAATATGTAAGAATATACTTTAAAGAAGAAAAGCATAAGACAAATATGAAAAAAAAAGCTATATATAACACATGGAAAGGCCCTTTCAACAGAAAAAACTTAGTATCATAAAAATTAAAATTCTCCCAAAATTAATTAAAACAATAATGCAGTTCCCATTAAAATTCCAAAAGGATGAAGATGGAAAAGGAGATTTGGGTAAATATATCGGAAGTTTATACAGAAAGGACTCAAAAACAGTCAAGACAACTATGAAAATGAATAGTGAAGGTATACTCATCTGATCATCAGAATATGCTACAAAAACACTATAATAAAATGTGGGGTAAATAAACAACTACGTTGAGAGAGTCAATATTCTGGCTATGTGTGGCATAGATATTTTTATTAAATTTCCATTTTCTATATTTTGTGTTTATTTTCCCTTTCTCTCTTCCCACCTCCCTTTTTACCATTCTCATTTTCATTCTGAATTCTTTGTGTCTCACTTCAGTGGCATATACTTCAATTCTTATGTTCACTCAAGTTCTGTGGCTAGTTTCCACAAAAAGAGCAAAATCCTAAGTATGATAGACATAGGACAGGCATTTTTTTTTTCGTTCACAAAGGAATAAACCTCTTCTAGGTGTGTTAACATCAAGGTAAGTCAACCAAACTATAATTGACTCTAATTGTGACTCCGAGAAACTCTTCATCTTTTAAAAAAGTATCCTAAGTTAAGACAAGGTGAAAAATTACCTATGGCTTTTAAGTATTACAAAATCTGGTCTTCCTATGAAAACATCTCTGATTCGGGATCAGAAAAAATAAATGTATTTTCTAAAGCATTAGCCTAACTATCCCAGAGCCAATTCCATATCTTAAGCCAATAGATGGGTCCCTTGTACCATATTTGACTGTCAACCCGATTTTCTAAGACCTAATATCAAGTGATAAACTTTGTTATGTTTAGAGATCTAGGTGATACTGAATTGAGAGCTCAGTTGTGATCTCCCTAAGGGTAGAGAGTTTGCATTATTTATCACTTTTCTTATCACCCTCATCTTAAAATAGGACCTACAAGGATATATGACATAAATAAAATTTGAGAAATAAGCACCTTTCTGTTGGAAAAATAGTTCCTGCCAATGTAACCGGTAATTATATATAAAAAAAAACAACTTAAAATAAATACATTCTCCTTGTTACAGTACACAGATACACATGTGCAAGAAGTTCACGTCTTAAAAAAAAAAGTTCATGTTTCACTCCAAGTCCAGGATTTCACACACGCGTGCACGCACACGCGCACACACACACACAATCGAATACAGATTCAGAAGTAGGGTAAAAATCTTTGAGATTGTATATAACTTGTAATATCTATCATTTGAAAATACATGTCTGCTTAAATGGGCACTCTCAATACTCTGATATCTAATTAAACACTATATTTTCATGAGGAAAGGCAGAAGGAATTAGGAGTATAAAACTGTAAGTGGTGAATGCTGCTGAACAGCAGAAGAGCTGTCTACAGGGACATGTTGGTTTGTAACACAGAATGAGGACAACGATCTCTTGTTCACTATTCTTCCTATGAATAAGCACGAACAACAGTGAAATTACCAGAGGAAGGAGACTGGATTCTTTAAGTAAAGAGAGAGTTATTAACAGGTAGGGTCTAATGGTGATTCTAATATCTCTATATTTCTTTAAAATTTGTAGACACACGTGGTTCAGGCATTTCTGTTTGGAAGAGATGAGTTCACTGTTGGACAATGTGATCTTGCACAAGATGACCTTTTATTATCTTAGACAAGAATTTAACTGGCTCTAATCATGAGATATTTTGGTTGTTAAACTAAAAAAGGAAAATTCAATGCAAATACCTCTCAGCACTTTATTAGAATCAAAATCAGTAGAGATTGTCTACAGGGCAAAGACTATCTAGAAACTCTGCTGGTAAAGTTTATCCAAACATTATCTTAAACCTTTGTTTCATGGAACTTGGAAAGGGAAGTTGATCACATCTGAATGCACAACTGTAAATATCCCTTTGAATAAGCACATTAATGATCAAATATTAGGTTACCCTTTTGTGACATTTTCTCAGTTTTAATTTTTATTTAATTGAAAGTATGTTAGAACTGCTGTAACATTTAGAAGCATGGCTCTGGGAAGGCCATGCACTATGTCTCCTTAAGTACATATTTATCCAGCAGGCTAACATTCTGAGACAATGATGCCAGCTGTTAGTGAGATTTTATAGGTTTAATGTTGACACATGAAAATTATAATTTATGTTTTATCAGTTGTTGACAGAGATGTTTAGTGAAATTGAAAACAAATCAATTGCGATTTTTAATTAAAAAGATGTACCACAGCATGCAATTTAACCACATATTTTCTGCTGCTGATGCAATATTGTTTTCCATTCTTGGAGTTAGGGATATAATTCCTAATACTTGAGCCATATCTGGCCATGATATTTTATTTTTATTTATATTTTTAATGTTTATTTTTGAGAAAGAGAGAGCGAACACGCATGTGTGCACACAAGCGGGTGAGGGGCAGAGAGAGAGCGGGGCAGAGGATCCAAAGCAGGCTGTGTGCTGATAGCAGAAAGCCTGATGTGGTGCTTGAACTCAGGAGCCATGAGATCATGAACCGAGCTGAATTTGGACACCATCAACTGAGTCACCCAGGAGCATCTGGCCGTAATTTAAAAATTATACTCACCAGCCACACTGCAATTGCACTAGCATTTATTTAGTTGCCTAACATTTTGGGGTAAGTTTCAAGGTAATTTAGTTATTTCACAAATATCTGAGGCAGGTATCAATATTCCCATTTGACAGAGGAGAAAGTCAAGCTTGTAAAAGTCACCAGCTTATCTATAGTGAATCAAGGGTTTGGTCCTAGATTCTCCATAACCAAGTACAGGGTTTTTCAACTGTATACAGTCATGCACCTTTAATAATAAGAGGGTGTCTTACTGTGTTTCGGCTGCTACAAAAAAAAAAAACAGTCTGGGAGGATTATAAACAACAGAGATTTATTTCTCACATGTCTGGAGACTGGGAATTCCGTGTTCAAGCTTCCAGCAGATGTATTTCTAGTGAGAACCTACTTCCTGGTTGATAGATGGCCACCTTCCAGGTGTAACATCACATGGCAGAAGGGATGAAGGAGCTCCCTGGGGCCTCTTTTATAATAGTACTCATCTCATTTCTGAGGGCTCTACCTTTATGATCCCATAACCTCCCAAAGATCCAACCCCTCCAAATGTTATTGGATTGGCAATTAGCTTTCAACACATATATTTGGGGGAGAACACAACCATTCAGTCTATAGTGGAGGGTGTGGTGGGGGGAAGTGTGCATGTGGGTATATTTGTTTCCAATGAACTCTAGCGAACCTGCACATGTGTCTTTGAATCACATGCACAAACACCTTGAGCAATGGAAATGTAACATTGCTAGGTAAGTATTTGTCTCTGCATTTTAATAATAAAGGGAACACTATAGCTCAATATTTACATTCAGTGGTTCAATATATTCAGTATATAACTTCCTTGTTGACCACCTGTTGCTCGTAAGCTCAATCATTAAAAATAATGTTTCAGACAGACAAACATCGAATGTTGGACCACATTTGTTTACTCTGTGCCACATGCAACAGCAGATTCTGTCCATAGACCATGTTGAAAATCTTAGAATTATAGGTCTTGTAAAAATGGGAGCAAAGCGATTTCCTAAATGGTCAATCCAAGGGTGAAGCTCAAGAGAACTCCTGATATTTCTGACTACAGTCATGATTTCTGACTGCACCAGTCCAGAGAAGCTGGTCACCTGAAGTGCTTCAATGTGGGTTTTTCCTTCAACTATCCACTCATGCCCAGCATGATTTTTTTCCCTTCACCTATTATTTTAAATATTTGTTTTTACTCTGTATTTTACTGTAAGCCACCTGATAGACTATATATTATAATGTAATACTATATATGGCATATTCTTTATTTTATGCCAATTGATCCATTATAATATATACTTCATATTTTTTACCCTGTTTTGGATTCTGTACCCACTCCAGAATCTAGAACAGTGCCTGGTACACAACAGATGCTTTTAACTATTTGTTGAGTTGATTTGTTGCACAAAAGGGGACAAAAAAACTATTCTTACATTGTGAAGGATTATATACAGAAAGACTTTTATATTGCCTTATTCTCAATCTTGAATATTGCTGATGAAGTGTCCTTAGCACGACCACCAATTCTCATTTCATAAATTTAAAGCCACAGGTCAGAATTGCTTTTCTTTCATCTATTCTCATCTTCAAATATGTTGAAAAAACTGTCAAAGGCAGTTCAAAAGGAGGGGGGAAACAGCCTGGTGAGATTGTGAATAAAATTTTCTTCATTCATGTGATCTCTTTTATTAAAAAGGTCTCCCAAGCTTGGACCCATGAGCCAGGCTTAATTAAAGTTATTTGCTTTTAGCTTAGAATATGAATTGCCCCTTCTCATTCTGAGGTGGAATCCACCACTGACAGCAGGAGTTGAAATCCGAGGCTCTGTCTTCCATAGAATTTGTCCCTTTGTCCTCAAATGAATCACTTTAATTAAAATAACTTAGTGACCTTTGTCTTGCTCTCTCAGCTAGAAGAATTTTCTCCAAGACTCCGATTTGCCCTTGGATAGTTAAAAATATTGCATGGAGAAACTCCTTTTATTTCCTCTAGAAATATCTTTCCTTGTAAACACCTTTTCTTTTTATTATGACTGGATATTTTAGTTGATGTATTTGATTGATAAAGATTATAACACCATAAACAAATTTAATATAGTTCAAGCCAGGGCAATAGCAATATTCTTCAATATTTGATTCTTTTTGGGTTGAACGCAATGCTTGAGGCTTAGTAAGACTCAAAATAAACTTGGTGAATGAAACAATCAATGAATTATATGACTAATTATTTATAAGGCTGAAGGAGATTTGAAATCATTACCACGCAGTAACGTAGCTTCAATGTTTATTTTTGAGAGAGAGACAGAGAGCAGGGGAAGGGCAGAGAGAGGAGACACAGAAACAGAATCTGAAACAAGCTCCAGGCTCTGAGCTGTCAACAGAGCCTCATGCAGGACTTGAACTTGTGAAGTGCAAGATCATGACCTGAGCTCAAGCTGGACACTTAACCGACTGAGCCACCCAGATGCCCCTAAGCTACTTTAAAAACAGGTTAATTTTTTTATAAGACATAAATTTTGCTCTGAATAATAATGAGATTTAGTGAGTATTTATTATACACTCATTTTATCAAAAATATTTATTGAACCATATAATATGCCAGCCAGTGTATCTGGTGTGCAAAGGAGTAGTGAATAAACTCATTCTCTCCCTTTAACAATCATACGTGCTCCATGGAGAAGTGGATTTTAATCTGAAAATCACATTTTTAACAAAATATTTACATCTATGTTAAGCTATGTGAAAAAATAAATAAATAAAGTATTTTTAACCAGGAACTCAACCTAAATGGAGGTGGAGGGTATTAGTGGGGAAAGCCAGTTTGAGAAAGAAGCATTTGATCTGAAGAAGAAGAATCAGCTATGTCACAATGAGCAGAAAAAAAAGAAATCCAGACAGCAGAAACAGCAGGCATGAGATGCCTGGGAGATGGCCCATTTGAAGAATGAAAAGCCTTAAGAAGATAGCGGGAGATGAGAAGGTACGTAACGTGGGCCTCATGAGGTCATTTCAGAATCCTCAATTTAATTCTAGAACAAATAGCAAAGGATTAACTGCTATTGTTTTTATTTTCAAATGATTCCATTTTCTGTATGCAGTACTCAACCTAAAAGGGGCAAGAGTGGCAAGGAGGTTACCAGACATAAGGTTCCTGTAATAGTCCACATGATTGTAGCATGAGCTTTGAGGGTCTAAAGACTACCTAGGGGTTCTAAATTGCCTGGAAAGACATGACTCATATGTGGACATTTTGCTAGAGATGACAGCTTTAAGGAAATCAAAACTAAAGTGAAGATTAAGTGTTCTGTTTTGAATGTGTTAGGTTTGGAATTGCTGTAAGAAATCCAAGGGCAGATGCCAACTAGACATTTTTGTATTTACACACCCACACAGATATAGTCACACATGGGTCTGCAGCTGGCATGAGGGATCTATACTTGAGATAATATTTGAGAATAAACAGCAGATAAACAATATTTATAGCAAAGAGGACTGATAACTTGTCGGCAGAAAGGTGGAAGGAAATCCATAGACATGTAATAATATGGAAACCGAAAACAGCAAGTTTTAGTAAAAAGTAACTCAATTTTATGTATGAGATGATGCTTGGAACTAAGGATGGGGATGGGTGCCATCAATATTATCTTCATTTAAAAAATAAATGATGGGATTCAGGAGGAATCCCAAAATTATACACAGTGACTGTGTCAAGCTTTTTTTTTTTAACTCAAAATATTCATCTCACTACATCATAATATCATGATGATTTGGGTAGTAATACAAGGTAAGTAAACTTATTTGCTTGTGTAGAAAAGATAGAATAATCAGAGCCTCGTCTCTGCAAGATGAGTGGACAGATGCATTCTTATTAGAAGGGTGCCATTAGAGTCTCACTTGCCCTAAACTGGCCACCTTCTCTTGACTAATCTGAAATGGCTGTTCTAAAGTCTTGGCTCTGGAATTTCTTCTGTGTTCGTCATTAAGGTGCTTTGTAACATGGAAAGAGAGTCACACTGGATGAGTAAAATCATGGATAATAAAGAATCCTGATGCTATAGGTCTTCACAGAAGGGTAACTTTCTCAGCTTGGGCTTCCTTTGGCCATTCTAAAATGGAAAAAACACCTTTGTGAATCTCTCTTTCCCATTACCCTGCTATAGTTTCATAAAATATATACATTTGTTTGCTGCCTTCCTTCCTCACTAATAAGCCTGAGGAAGGTTAGAATGTTGTCCTGCTATTCACTCTTTATTCATAATGTCTAGAAGAAAGTCTATGCATACTGTTCACTCAATAGGTAATTACAGAATAAATGGTTAGATGGATTACTGAGATAAACTTCAGAAGTGACCCACAAGTAGCTCGTTTGTGCACACCTCAAAGGATTTGAATGCATAACTAGAAGAGCTATAATTTATTATATGAAGTGTAATGCAGGAGGTAGGGGGAAGGGGCTGCCACTGTTTACTGAGAGATATCCCAAGGAAACAGGCAGTGGATACATGGAATATGGGTATCCCAGTAAACAGAATGAAGTCTGGGTGGCGAGGACAGGTAATAGCCAAAAAAAACCCAAAACAAAACAAAAAAATGAGCATTGAGATAATATATCTCCTTTTCATCTCTCTCTTATGAATAATAAGTATTTTCATGGGGTTTCATAGGATGTCCCATTCTTGAAAATCTCCCATTCCTCCCTGTTCCTAGTCTCTACCTTTCTGCTAAAAAAAAAACGAGAAATTATGAGAGCATGTCAGAAAAGTTTATGTATATTAGGGTACAGCTCCAGGTAGCAGAATTTCTAAAGGCACTAATTAGTCACATGCACATGGGTATACTTCAGACTGATTTTTCCAGATATGTGATTGTTTCATTAACATATTAAAGACCCATTTTACAACTTCTCAGTTTTACAAATTTACTGTCCTAGTTGTCTCTGTGGATTTAAGGGACTGAATTTGGAATTGGTTGTCCAATCTTATTCAGAGGGTTCAAAATTATCTTTTATATAAAAAGCATATTTCATTTTCTCTCCTGTAGTTAAAAATACCCAACAAATAAAGCTTATTACATGAAACTTTATTCTTGAGCTATCACTCAGGCTTACACTACAGAAAGGAAGTTAATCTCACATTACTTAGTACAGAAAAAAACTTTATGTTCAAGAAAAATATCCCCTCCCTGTATGTGTGTGTATATGTGTGTGTATACACATATGTAGATATATGTGTGTGTATACACATATGTGTGTGTATACACATGTGTGTGTATACACATATATCTACATATGTGTATACACACATATGAATATAGTCACCATGCATTCTTGAATAGAGAGTCTATGCCATGAATCATTGTCTAAAATGTCTCTTAGTAAGTCCTATAAAAGTTACAGAAGTTTACAGATGCAAATGACTGTTAACATTGTTAAATATTTGATATATATGTGTATATATATGTGTGTATATGAAGTATTGATTATACTATCTATCTATCTACCTACCTATCTGCCTGTTTATATATGTTTCCATGTGACTGACTCTTACATTTCCTCTAAAGCAGGATTTCCAAACCACGGCAATACTGATGCTTTGGGCCAGATTTGTTATGGAAACTACCCTATTCACACTAGGAGCTTGCCATCACCCATGCCCTCTACCTAGTAGGTACCAGTTGCACCCATTCCCTGATAATGATAACCAAAAATATCTCCAGACATTGCCAAGTGTCCTCTGAGGTTCAAAATCACCCCAGGTTAAAAACCACGCTCTAGAAAAATGTTCCTCAAAATATTTCTCAGAGCCCCACTGACTGAAAGTCTTTGTTTACATATGAAGGTCTCTGGCCCCTCCCACAACTAACTTAAAGTCTCTAGGGAGGAGGTTCTGGGAATCTGAATTTTTCACAAGCACACTTGATGATACTGAGGAAATTCCAAGTTTCAGGTGCGAAGTCACCATGAGATAACTACAAAATGATACTCAATCCTGACACAGATTAAAGATAGTGATTCTATGAGGTTAGCTTGTATTTTTCTGACTTGTAGATGAACATAGTAAAAAAAATATTTACAACTGAAAGGCATGTTTTATTGGATTTGCAATAGATAGTATTGTGGTCCATGAAAATTGGACTGCTTGTTAAAATACCAATATTCTTTCTATCACATCATTAATTATTTCTGTAGTTCTGGGCATGTCTTAGTGCCTAACACTGAGTTGGTGAACAGTGCATGTTACTCTTCTCTTTTTATTTCCCATCCTTTTTTTTTTAATACTTTTGCTTCTTTTTTTAACGTTTATTCATTTTTGAGAGAGAGAGAGACCGAGCATGAGTGGGGGAGGGGCAGAAAGAGAGGGAGACACAGAATCTGAAGTAGGCTTCAGGCTCTGAGCTGTCAGCACAGAGCCTGACGCAGGGCTCGAACTCACAGAGTGAGATCATGACCTGAGCCAAGGTTGGGCACTCAAATGACTGAGCCACCCAGGCGCCCTTATTTCCCATCCTTTTTAAACATTCCATTAAAAAAAGGGGAAATAGAACTACCTTGCCTATTTCACACACAAAAAAAGAGAGATTATGATAATGCTTTGATAAACACAAATGTAACAAATATGAATGGACCAGACTTATTACCCATACAATATTATGAGTGTGTGTGTTTATTTTTAAGGTAACAATCAAATTCCTGTTTTTCATCCTCCTTATGTGCTGCCTTCACACATAGTCCAGCTGTGGCATATGGTCAATTCTTGATTATCTGTGAATGGATTAGCTGTCTTGCAGATTATCCACATGCACTGGGAGCTGACTCATTATCTAGCTGAACAGCTGCTAACACATCTGTCTTCTCCCACTCACAATGGGATTCCCAGAGAGGCTTTTCCCTTCTACCAACCAGCTCATACAGCTCTGAGGGTTTGTGCCTCAGCCTTATGGAGTCTCTGACCTAAGGCTTTGTGGGCAAAAAAGTGGAAAGACGTTAGACATATTTCTAAATCCTCTCTCCTCTTCATGGAAAAGTTCATGGAAATGGGCCTCCTTCCTACTACACAAAAGGGTAATGTTTGTTTTATGAATTGCATTTCCCTATCAACACACATATTGCTATGTGAATAGAATAGGGGAGAATACAGTCATAGAGATTTCAGAAAAATCTCCAAAGGAAAAATTTACACTTTATGGTGCACCTGGGTGGCTTACTTCATTGAGCATCCAACATCAGCTCAGGTCATAATCTCATGGTTCATGGGTTTGAGTCCGTGTTGGGCTCTGTGCTGACAGCTCAGAGCCTAGAGCCTGCTTCAGATTCGTTGTCTCCCTCTCTGCCCCTCTCCTGCTTGCACTCTGCCTCTCTAAAATAAACATTAAGGGGCGCCTGGGTGGCGCAGTCGGTTAAGCGTCCGACTTCAGCCAGGTCACGATCTCGCGGTCCGTGAGTTCGAGCCCCGCGTCAGGCTCTGGGCTGAGGGCTCGGAGCCTGGAGCCTGTTTCCAATTCTGTGTCTCCCTCTCTCTCTGCCCCTCCCCCGTTCATGCTCTGTCTCTCTCTGTCCCCCAAAAATAAATAAATAAATAAAAAAAAACGTTGGAATAAAATAAACATTAAAATTTAAAAAAAAATTGTACTTTATAGAATCCACTGTAGTAACTTCAAAACAGGTCTATAAATGCTTTGATACTCCTCCCATCAAAAGGTGGCCCTTAAACCCTTCCCTTTGAGTCTGGCTTAACTTAGTAAATACTCATCTTCTAAGTATGGCATACATGGCATTATGTAACTTTTAAGTGTACGTTGTGAAGGTGATGCAACTCCTGCCTCATTTTCCAGAAGAATCAGATGAGAGAACCCATCCAGCATGAAATCAATATGACTGAGGCCACTATACTCTGAGTAAGCTCAAACTAGCCCACACTAAGATCCACACAGAGAAGACCTAAGACTACACAAAGGGACAGATATACCAGCTGGCCACTCCCCATCTCCTCCAGTCACCTACTGTTTCACCTTCAGCCCCCATCTGACTGCACTGTGTTAGCAAACCCCATCTGGAACCATCAGCCTAACCCTCCCCAAATTTCTGATAGAATGAAATATGGTAACATTGTTATAAACTACTGACTTTGGGGGTAACTTGTGTAGCAATAGATGGCTGATTCATCCCCTAATGTATCAGCTTGCAACTTTTCATTACTGTTGTTTAAGAATCAGACTTTGGTAGGAAATGTGTGTAAATGCCCAGCAGCATAGGCACCTTTCATTTAATTAACAAGCATATGTTATCTCAGACACTTTTCTAAGCAAGGGTGATTTGTAGTATAGCACACATAGTCTACACTCCTGGAATATGTGGAGCACAGGAGAGATACACATGTTAGGTGTAAATAACTAATAAAGACATTTCTCATTAGAAGTACTAAGGTAGAGAACATAAAATACTCAAGAAGGTCATATACCAGGGAAATAGACTGTCTGGGTGGGGCCAGGGAGGATACTGACTGTATTCCCTAACTGTCAATCAAATCCTGACCTCTCTGGGATATCCTTGACTATTTCAAAGCTCAGCCACATGATAGAAAATGAAATGTGGCTAGACATAAAATCCATTATGTAAGTTGTGAAATCTTTCAGGTTCCATGTGCTCTGGAATCCTGGGTTTTTTATTTATTTTTATTATTTTTTGAGAGGGAGAGAGAGCACATGTGCAGGCACAGGTGAGCGAGTAGTGGAGGGGCAGAGGGAGTGGGAGAGAGACAATCTAAAGCAGGCTCCATGCTCGGCACAGAGCCCAATGTGAGGCTCAATCTCAAGACCATGAGATTGTGACCCTGACCTGAAATCAAGAGTTGGAGGCCCAATTGACTGAGCCCCTCAGGCACCCCTGGAATCTTAAGTTTTTAAACAAAAGTTTAACCAACTAGGAAAACTAACAACAGAAACAAGAGAATAAACCTTTTTTTTTTTTTTTTTAAACTCCAAATTTGGACTCCAGGCTTCAACAATTTGATGATTGCTTTGCTTCAGGATAGTGACGAAAATAGTCATTGACTTATTGGCACGTTTGTACCATCTGTGCTCATGTTCCTTCTCGTTAGTGCCTAGTAGCAAGAGCTTATTTTGTTTGATAAATACTAAATTCAGTGAACTTCTACTATTCTAAACACTGTAAAGAAAGCAAAATAAGACAAGAAAAACAAAAAGACGAGGCTTTACCCTTCATAAATGTATACTATAGAAATATACAAGCTATTGCCCCCAAAATTCTATTTAGGATTCTGTAGGAGTTTAGGAAACACCTATTTAAGGACCTATTACTAGATTCTAGGTGCTATAAGAGATAGCAAATAAGCATCAGATACTGTCACTGCTGTCAGACTAAATCTTTTTTTTTTTTCTTATTTAAAGGATTAAGATAAGTTATCACATAATTTCATTCCAGTTTTCTTTCCCATTTCAAAGTGGCCATGTTTCAGGGGAAGTTGAACTTTTATTCATACATAGTTTATCCTCGTATTTTTAAAATTAGCCCTATAAAAACATTCCTTTTTTTTTTATCATTCCTAAGAATATTAAGGATGATTTATATCAATAAACTTCAGTAACTTTTACAGGATTTACTAGGCAGCCTTTTAGGTAATAGTTAATGACACAGATTCTGGATTCAAGAATGCATGGGAACTAACCCTATGATCTATCTTTCTGACCATGTGTACATTTTTAAATCTCTGTGCCTAAATTTCATCACCTGTAAAGTGAGGCTAGTAATGAGTATTTAAGCAATAAAATGAAAGCATTCAGTGCAATGTATTGCATATATTGAACACTCAAAAATATATTACCATAAAATTACAGTGATTTCATTTTATTTGGCTTTCAAAAAAAAACCCTTTCACATAAATATAGTTTATATTTATAGACACATAAATATAGCTTTATTATCCCCATTTTATGGAAGATGGAAGTTAAGAGATTATATTATTTGCCTATGGCCACATAGTAAGTTGAATAGTTGGTATACAACTCCCAATATTTTAATTCCATATCCAGATGTAATTTTATAATGATTGAGATGTATTATTTTTTTCTGGATATTTCACATCTGTCTCATGTATTGCTATAACTTTAAATAATTTAGGAATAATTAATTCTTATCCTCTTTCTCTATTCCTTACCTCCCTCTATTCCTGACCTCCATAAAATAAAGCCTATCAGCTCTAGTTCCAAAATTTATTGTGATCTATCCACTACTTCCCATCTATACTATGAGACATCACCTGGTCCACGTCATCATCACATCACAACTGGAAATCAGCAAGAGTCAACTTACCAATCTCATGTTGGTGCCCTTTCCCCACCTCTCCAGTTATAACACAATACAAATCCCTTATTGTGACCTAGAAAAGCAGACACAGCATTGCTCTGACTACCCCTCCTCTTCACCTCAACACCCTATCCCTTTTGCCAAGTCAGGAGCCCACAGTCTTCTTTCTAGTGCCAGCTGAATGGCTTTCCTTGCCATTCCAAAATGTTCTTTCCTTGCATCTCAGCTCTTCCTGTGACTGGATCCTGCTTGGAATTCAGAAGTAAACTCAAAATCATCTCAAGTACAAAGTGGCTCCTGTCCCTGACCACACAATCTAGATTGTTCTCCCTCGACAGTTAGATGCTTCTATTTTATTTTCTATGTAACACATACTACTCTATAAGATTATCTGCTTTGATTGTGTATTTAATTGTTAATTGTTTTCTGTCTTCTTTCCCTAGAATGTAAGCTCTAGAAAATTCATCCACCTTATTTGTTACTGAATTCGCAACCTGTAGAACAATGTAAGACATGGACTAGGCTTCCAATTAGCACTTGTTGAAATACTGAATTAACTTTACTCCCTGAAGCTCTTCTGAGTCTAAAAGTCCATTTTAGAATACACATATCCTGCAAAGTTAAAATTTCCAAGGAAGAAGATAGCCACTTGACTGATTCTCATAGTAAGAGACAGAGGTAGAGGAAAAACAAAACAAAACAAGACAGCAGCATACTAATAGTAGTAAATAGTACTACTTGCAGTAATAGCAATAATAAGAAAACATTGATTGTTAACAATTACCCAAAGTGGTTTAGATTATGTACATATGTCCACCTTGAAGCAGATGTTACCATGCCTGTTCCACAGACAAAAACAAACAAACAAACAAACAAACAAACAAACAAAAAACCCACTGGCTCAGAAAAGCTCCATCCCAAAGTCACTCTACCACCAAGTGATACAGACAGTATTGAAACCCACGTTTATCTGCCCGTAAAGATATATTCTTTGTAAAATCTCTTCCATGAAGCAACCTATTGTGCTTTGTTTTGTTTTCTCAATGCTGGTTTGTTATATTCCAATGATAGATAATTTTTCTAATTCCATGAGAAGAATACAAAAGCTGCCATGCTATCTGTTGACAACATACCTGCTTTTGAAAACTGGTAGAAATGGTTCTCCCTGGATAGGGCATATCACCAGAGTCCTTATCATCCTTTTAGTTTTAAAATCCAGTGCAGTCACAGAAAGATTTAGGCTTTGTTTTGCTACAAGGCTTCATCTTAAGGAATACAGAGACAAACTGAAAGCAAATGTCTCAAAACTGTGATCACTCAACACCAGAAACTCTGCTGGGAACAGGAGGAGATGAGTGTGGGGTCCACTCAGGGGACTCTGTCAGTGTTTCCTACTGAGAAGTATGAAAGAAAGGAGTCTTCAAGGTTGAACACCCATAACTGGGGTCAGAACACTGGATTTATTACTATTTTCCACTCACGAAAAGGCCCTCGCCTATGGTTTCTTTTCACTTTCAGCTTCTTGTATTTTAAACATTGAGTGAAATGCAAATGTGACATTTAAACTTTCAGAGGGACATTAAAAATGAACAGCTATGTGTAGAGAGTATTTGGTATGGATTGGTGGGGTAGTGAGGAGAGAAAAGGTTATTACATCTAAAGGAAATTTAACTGAAAAGAGGAAGAAAAAAAAACAGACTAAGTTATTCATATATATGGGGAAACTGAAAGACTATAGAAGGGTATTGAATATAAATCTTCTTCCTCCTCAAATTGTTTGAAAAAAAAAATCACATACTGGGTAAGTCTAAAAACTTTATCTTACCCAAGAAAATATAGATGGTTTATTTTCCTGGGTTGACTGATGAGATGGAGAAGTTTTGTGGGGAGAAATTTAAGTCTCTCTTTAAAGTAATATTTTAATTCTCTGCTACTAATTTGAAAGGCTGCTAAGGCTTTGAAAATATTGCATTTTTCTGGACAGAGGGGAACTTGATGCCTATCAGTGATAATTATATGAGGAAAACATAATTCATACATTTATATTTCTAGAAAGATATCTGTAAACTTTCTAAACTGATGAAAGAGAACTGTATAAACCAAAATACTAGGCAAATCATTGCATAAATAGTTGGGTCAGAGAATATGTGGCAATAAAATAGTTGAAATAGTAAGTAGAATCGATGAAGGTGGTGAGTCCAGAAAAATCCAGTGATTTATCCAATAACCATTGTGGAATGAACAGAAGTCAGGTAAAAAGACTATCCAGTCTAGGGGATGTTTGTACACATGGAAGTCCAAGCCAATATCAACACTGCATATTAGTCTATACCTAATTGATGGGATAAAATGCCATTCCCAGGGGGAAAAAAGATGCTCTTTAGATATTCTCCTGCTCAGAATTCTCATGGAGCACCTATATATATTATCTGCTTATAAGCCTTAATGGTCTGTTAGAATTCTAGCATAGGCTCTCTTGTTTACCTTCTGTCTTTCCTCCTCTCTCCTAACCAACCCCCCTCCCTCACTGCCTCCACCTTCACCTTAAAGTAAAAAGTGTGCTGGTTGGGTAGATTGGGCAAAAGTTATTGGGGGTAGTAGGAAGGGGCAACTAGGCTGATGGTAAAAACATACTTTTCAAGAAGTCACTTCCTTTTGAGAATTTCTGCCTTTTTGTTATATATTTTTTTTAATTTAATGTTTTGCTGATTTTTCCGAGAAAGACAGAACACAAGTGGGGGAGGGGGAGGGGCAGAGAGAGAGGGAGACACAGAACTCTGGGCTTGAACCCACAAGTCATGAGATCACAACCCAAGCTGAAGTCGAATGCTTAACTGAGTGAGCTATCCAGGTGCTGCTCCTACCTTTTTGTTCTTGATCCTTTTTTTTTTTTTTTTTTTTTTTAGAAATTATATACTTTTGAAAGACTAATTGCTTTTTAACATTTATTTATTTTTGAGACAGAGCATGAACAGGGGAGGGGCAGAGAGAAAGGGAGATACAGAATCTGAAACAGGCTCCAGGCTCTGAGCTGTCAGCACAGAGCCCGACGTGGGGCTCGAACTCACGGACCGTGAGATCATGACCTGAACCGAAGTCGGACGCTTAACCGACCAAGCCACCCAGGCGCCCCTGTTCTTGATCCTTAAGTAACTCTGAGGCAGGAAGGAGGACTCATTACAGTTATAATTGAGAACATTAGTGGAGATTTGAAGATCAAATATCATACACACACACTGCAACAATCTCTTTGGTGTGGGTGGCATTTTGACTTCCCCACAAAAGAAAGTTCAGTAACAACAGAATTGATTAAGGATCAGCCCTGTTCTTTAACAATTGTTAAACTTTTTGGAGATGTTTCTCCCAAGTAGTTACCAATGATATTCTGCAAATATCTGGGAATGATGCATCATGATTTTGATGTCTTTACATAAATATCCCTGGATCATGAGCTGCTTGAGGGTCAGTTCCTTGGCTAACTCACTCAATAGCCTATTAGAGAATAGAATCTTAGGTCACAGGATATGTGACACTCTTACTAGGAATGCCTGTGACTTTTGTGTGTCCAGTAGCTTTTGTTGGGACTCTCAATTCAAAAGGGCACAGCCTAGCTTCAAAGTCATTGATAAAGCCTTTTGTACTATGTCTACTCCTCAAAAACGTGATATTTCTTTTCTCAGAAAGATACATATAAGTCTATTATCTCATTCACCTCAACCAACATCTTGTAAGTTAGTGTCATCTTTTTCCTGGAGGGGAAAATGAAGTCAAATAAGAAGTAGTGACTTTGCCAAATTTTGTCCTTTACAGCAATGAGTCATGTTATCCTAATCATTCAGCTATATCCATGAAAGAGCCGTGGGCCCTGTATTTATAGGAAAATAGAAAGCAACAGCGGCTTGTAGGTGCCTAACACATGGTCATCTCAGTTGTTGTGTTTTTATTTCTTAGATCAGAATCTTAGCTTTAATAACTTGCTGTGTAACTTCAGATAGGTCACTTCTCAGTTTATTTGCTTGTAAAATGCATTAATTTTTCATTATATTTCATGGAATGGTTATAACAATGATAAATAAAAGGTACACATATAAATTATTGCCAAAATTGACATTTTCATTCGTGCAGGTCAAATTGTCAGGTGTTCCAAAGTACCCTGGCTATGATGAGGGCGCTTCTGTGTTTGAGCAGTACCATGGTGCCAAGAATATCACTGTACTCTCGTTTTTGGGTAACTTTAGATTTCCAGTGGGCCCTTCTCTTTCTGTTTAGGTCCTGACTCTCTCATCAGTCTCCTCCATCTTCTATACCTGAATGTCAGGAAAGTAAGGAATAATCATCAGCCCCAAATTCTAAGAACTCACCATTGACTGTCCTCATAGGATAGTTTCTCTTATCTTCTGGGCTCAAAATCTTTGTCTCCAAACCTTTATGCTGTATCTACTGATCCCTTTAATTCAATAATCTTACAAACTGATTTTTCCCATTTCTTGATTATTTTTCTAGTTTCTCTTCCCTGACTCTGAGTGTCCTGGTTCACTTTGGTGGTAAGAGTTATATTCCAGCCACAGATGCTACAGAAGTCCACCCAGGAAAAATCAAACTACAGCCACTCAAACATATGGGAGACAGAAAGTATGTTTATTTTCCTGCTTCTAGGTGTATCCACTGGGGCTTCCTTACATACCAATTGAAGGATCATAGCAAAGTTAATTGACCTCTTTGAGTCTCAGTGTCCTCACATCTAAACTATGAATGATAATACACCTATATAGTAGTTACAATATAAATTGCATTAAAGAATGCATGTAAGTACATAGTAGTCAGATAGCATCTGACTTCTTGCAAAGAGGCAACATGCCTTAGCTGTGTGTCAGTAGCAGTAGTGGTAGTTAGTAGTCGTAGTAGGAACAGCAGCAGCAGCATCTCACTCATTATTCATTTTAACCTGATTTTCATTTCATGGCTCGGTCGTTTACTTCACCACTTATTTTTAGCCACACAGGTGTAAGAGTAAAAGGGCTAATTCCTCCTGGTACCCCCCATGTGTGGACTCAGTCATGTCAGACTATGAAGAGAAGGCTAGTGAAGGAGTTGCTAGACTGGTGATAGATACGGTCACTGTTACCTTCATGTGAAGGGAGTTCCAGTAACCTGACATCTCTGACCTCTTTCTACTTTTCATTCACTAATTTCCATCAGTGGAGAATTACTGAATCTGATGATCCATTCTGAAGGAGAAATGGGCCATACATAACCTAGTCACTTTTGTCAACATAACTCCTGCAAGATATTTCAATCCTTATTACACACAGCATACCCTTTTTCCTTCTGTGTCCTGCTAAAATTTCTCTGCTTAGCCCTTCACATGGGACGCATGCAGTTTCACATCACGTCTCGTGACGAGGTGGGTGAACCTAGCTGCTTCTCAATTTTAGTATTAACAAGTCCACCGCTTTCTGGCAATGTTTAATATACCACACTGGGTGGATTAAAAGCCAAAATTTATTTTCTCACAGTTCTGGAGGCTAGAAGTCAGGGTATCAGAAGGTTTGGTTTTTCCTGAGCCCTCTCTCCTTGGCTTGTAGATGGCCACCTTGTCACCATGCCTTCACGTGGCCTTTTCTCTGTGTATGCATATCCCTGGTATATCTTCCTCTTTTTAAAGAGACACCAGTCCTATTGAGTTAGGGCCCTACTCTTATGACTTCATTTAACGCTAACCAACATTTTCAAGGTTCTCTCTCCAAATATAGCTGTATTTTAAAGTGCTGAAGTTTAGGACTTCAACATACGAATTTTGCAGGGACACGATTCAGTTCCTCATAGATTACCATTTGTTTTCCTCTCAGCTGTTTTCAAATATTATGTTTGCATAAGATAGTGCAGATGAATCATTTTGAAGACTTCAGTAGTCTTAGAGCAGTATTTTTCAACCCTATTTTCATTACCCACCTAAGGGGCCCTTTTTGGTCCTAGGGAGGGCCATAAATAGAACCTCCTAATATCTAACATATTTTGGCCGTTAAGAGTCAATTTTTGTCCTCTTGGGGGTAGTTTTCTGAAAAGGAGAGATTAAACAGAGCAGGAACAGAATTCAATCACCAAGCAGGCATTATGACTCATTCCAGAGCTCCTTAGCCCCTTCCAAGGCAGTACTCTGAGCTCTTAGCTCTGGGGACCTCAGAATGAGATTATCCACATGCATGGAGCATAAAAGGGACATATCTTCGATTGGGCAGAGCATTGAACTAAATAAGTAAAGTCACATTCCTACCTTTTTGTCTATACTATATCACCATATGTTAAAGGTCTATTTGGGACTGATTACCTGACTTACAATACAGACTAGATAGCATACATAAAATTTCACTTTGTAAGGCCTGGGTCAATCAGACACTTGAAAGTAACTTGTAACTATATCCTCTGGAATAGCTGGCACTAAGATGTGAGGTACTCATGCGACTCTCTATTGGGAGAGGTGCACCCTGTGAATTAGACTTCCACGAACAGAGAAAACAAAAAGGGCTTCCAAGTATGGACCCCAAATAGAAAGATAAGAATCCCTAATTGTTGACGCTGATATGCTATTGGGTTGCTTCTCAGGTAGACAAGTCTATAGAGCTCTTCTGAGTGAGTGCTACACAGTATTTATTAAGTATAAGCTAACAATACACCTGATAAAAACAGATAAGCATAACAACAAAAACAATGGAAGATCAACAACAAAAGTTTGAGACTGGAGCGCCTGGGTGGCTCAGTAGGTTGGGCATCTGACTTCGGCTCAGGTCATGATCACGGTTTGTGAGTTCGAGCCCCATGTCAGGCTCTGTGCTGACAGCTCAGAGCCTGGAGCCTGCTTCGGATTCTGTGTCTCCTTCTCTCTCTTCCCCTCCCCAACTTGTGCTCTGTCTCTAGGTCTCTCAAAAAATAAATAAAAATGTAAAAAAAAAAAATTAAAAAAAAAGTTCGAGAGCATTTTGATGTCAGACACGGTGCCAAGGATAATGTCATTTAATACTCACAACTGGTAGGAGATAGATGCTATCATCACAGTCATTCTGTTCATGAATTACAATGAGGTTTAACAAGGTAAGTAACTTATTCCATGTCAAATCTAGGTCTGATTACACCGTCGGAGTATTCGCCACAAACCATTCTGGTTGCCACCTGCTCCTACCTCGTGGGTGAAGATAAAACTAATCTTTACAGTGCCAACACTACTCTTGCCTCTTACATTCTGTCTTTTATACAGTAAGAGGGATCTGAGAGGTGCCTTCCATACATATCCTCATAGAAGAAGAAAAGAAATGCACCATTTGGAGAGGAATTGTGGCCACAGGCAGAGCTGCAGCTTATGTTAGCTCTAACTATAAAATTGTACCCTCAGAATGCACACCCCTCTGAAGTAGGTACCATAGGCAATTATTTCCACCTTCCAAATGAGGACACCAAGGACTAGAGACTTCACTGATTTATCCAAGGTCATTTATCCAAATGTAAGTATCAAAAATAATTGGTAACTTCTGACTCTAAGTTTGCTGCTAGATTCCCTACATTATATTGTTCCTATAAAGGGAAATATTCTTCTCTTTTCCTCCACTCCACTGTGTCCCCACTCCTGCCCCTGACATCAGCTTCCTACTTCCTCACCACCACTGTGGTTTTGAAGTTTCTAAGTCATTTGGAGGAAATCAACTTCTCCAGCATCCAGACACGCTTGTGCTAAAGAAGTCTGCAGTACATAAAGCACAGAGAGGATTTACATCTTTGACTCTCTTCCAACAGATATTACTTATCTTGAACTGCCAGCAGAGTCTCGTCTATGTGATGTGCGTGACAGTGAGGAATAGCTTTTTGCTGCATTGCCCAGCTTTTGTGGGCAAAAAAATAAAATAAAATTCAAGTAGGAGTTGTTGTCTGATGAAACGAATATTCAGGAACATCTCTGGGAAATCTTGGCAAGGGGACTGAGGTGGGAGACCTAATATTAGGGTCTATGAAAATGACCCCCAAATTCCTGACCCCTTGCAAAGGTTTTGTGGAGGTTTGTCAAGGAAGAAAAAAAAAAAAAGAGAGAGAGAGAGAGAGAGAGAGAGAGATTATTCAGCCTTTCTTAAGACTCCTGTGTGCCAACTCTTTCCCAGTAAAGCTGTCTTTGAATTACATATAATGTGAGAAAAGTTTGTTTATAACTTGGTCCTTTAAAACTCAGAATCAATGGTGTCTTACAAACAAACTGTAATGAGTAGTCATTATAGACAGTGACTACATATCTCAGTAGTAACTTGCATACATCAGACAGTCAAAAATGGTAATTCTTCTTAATTTTAGTTACCATTTCTGGTTTACATTTCTATCAGCTTTTTTTTGTCTCCACAGGATAGCACAGAGTGTTAGATGAGATGTCTGCATTTTTACAGTATACCCATGGTACAATAAAATCCAGTTTTAAATTTACATTCATAGCACAGAGTAGAAAATATTAATTAATGGACCTATTTTCAAAAAAATTCCTAGGTATACCTAGAAATTATCAGATTTAGTAATTAAAATTACTAAATATGAAAGAGATCTGGTTGATTTAGAACTGGTTGAATTGAGGTAAAAAAAAAGTCTTCACAATTTTGATAATATGTTTAAACAAGATATTCTCAGTTTATTGCAATATTTGCCTATCAGCAATAAAAAAAGGTTTTAAAATTGCACCAAAGGGTCAATTACACCAATGCCAGCTTAATATCATCAGATTATGCATGAAATAAATTATTTCGTACTTTTCATTTTAATAGCATGACTGACCTCTGAATTCGATCTTATTTAAGCTCAGGATTTCTTCAGTGAGATATAAAACGGAACTCAGGGATTCAATCCTGGTAGTGAACATTAGTTCAAAATCCTACTTTGATGTATATGAAAACGTGTTAAAAAATAAAACACATTTGATAGGCACAAACATATTTTTTCAACATAAGCATAAGCATAGTGTCAAGTACTAACATAATATAAACTATTTTGAGGGTTTTAGTCACAGCACATATGTACTTTTTTCTTTCCTTCTTCTGTGATATCAAATGCTAGAAGCATAAGATCCACTCTAGAATAAATCAAGGGAATTTGGGTATACTGCTCATTGTGAAATGTATGTATTCTTAAAATGGTCAAATGGCCTTAAATGCATCCCATGTATTATTTTTCATTTTAAATACACATAGTAAATTCAGGCACACAGTTTTATCCTTGAGTCAACTCCTCACAAGTGGTTACAGGAGTTTCAAGAGTTCCAGACCTCAAAGAAGCAGTCACATATCACTCAAGGAACAGAGGGTTTCAGTGAAAAAGCAAGCACAGTTATTTTCCAGCAGCACTAGTGAGCATTGCTCCATATTAGGGATGTGTATCCATCCACGAACCAGGGCAGAATTAACTACAAGGTCAATTCTAAATAAGCTTCTGGGCTGAGGGTAGGAATGGTCCCTTAAAATTAAATACAGGTGGTACTGGTAAAAGAAGAAACTAAATAATGACAGAGCAGCCAACATTTGCCTACCACAAGCTAACAGCTGAATCTCTAGCAGTGTGGCCAGGATGTCTGCATTTTTAAACAGATCTCTCAGGTGATTCTTTTTTTTTTTTTTAATGTTTTATTTCTTTTTTTGAGACAGAGAGAGACAGAGCATGAATGGGGGAGGGGCAGAGACAGAAGGAGACACAGAATAGGAACCAGGCTCCAGGCTCTGAGCAATCAGCCCAGAGCCCGACGCGGGGCTCGAACTCACTGACCGCGAGATCGTGACCTGGGCTGAAGTCGGACGCTTAACCGACTGAGCCACCCAGGCGCCCCACTCAGGTGATTCTTATTGGCATTAAGCTTTAAGAACCACTCTTCATATACAATCTTTGCATCTCTAGAAACAATTAGGAGACTAGGTGAAGCAGATTCCTCTACCCAATGTGAGTGGGCATCCCATCCACTGAGGGCCAACAAGACAGAAGAAGGGAAAATTCACTCTTTCTACCTGATGCTGGAGCCAGGATATTTGTCTTCTACTCATGGACTAGGACTTACACCATCTGATGGTAGGTGCTCAGGCTTCTGGGCTCACACTGGAACTACACCACCAGTTTTCCTGGATCTCCAGCCACAGACAAAGTATCATAGAACTTCTCCACCTCCATTGGGGCGCCTGGGTGGCTCAGTCGGTTAAGCGACCGACTTCAGCTCAGGTCACGATCTCACGGTCCGTGAGTTCGAGCCCCGCGTCGGGCTCTGTGCTGACAGCTCAGAGCCTGGAGCCTGTTTCAGATTCTGTGTCTCCCTCTCTCTGACCCTCCCCCATTCATGCTCTGTCTCTCTCTGTCTCAAAAATAAATAAACGTTAAAAAAAATTTTAAATAAAAAAAAAAGAACTTCTCCACCTCCATAATCACCTGAGCCAATTCCTCATAAAACATATATAAATAAATATATTTATTATTTATTTTATAAATTCATAGATGTGATAAGTAAATGTAATAATATGGCAAAATAATTTAATAAATAAAATGTAATAATACAATCTATGTAACCAAATATTTGAGAAACATTTAGATGTATAAATGTATATAAAAAAGAAAGAAAGTCAGAGTGATTCATTCTTTGTTGGCTCTGCTTTTCTGGAAAACCCTAATACATTGCCCTTGCTATAAGAATACTCTTTGATTACTGAGTTTTAATTAATTAATTTTTACAAATAGCGTATTTTCTTTCTGATGGGCTCTGCAAAGTGTTCGTTATGGCGGTGAGATTACGCTCTCTCTCTCTCTCTCTCACTGAAGTTTGCCGCATCTGCATCTGTGTTTACTCACGTAGGTGCTTCCTCTGATG
The DNA here is from genome assembly GCF_018350175.1 of Felis catus. Lineage (NCBI taxonomy): Eukaryota > Metazoa > Chordata > Mammalia > Carnivora > Felidae > Felis > Felis catus. The sequence goes on from NC_058382.1 coordinate 40,168,754, forward strand.
CAACCGCCATTACTTTACCTGCTGCATTTTCTGTCCCTTGATGGGTTGACTATTTTTGTCCAAGACAGAAAAGAAAGGGAAGTTTAAAATGACCTTGAACAGGAAAATCTCTAGCTGTTTCAAAAATATTCTAAAAAATGGATCCTCCAATAATCCTTAATATAGGTCATACACAACTTCTGGAAAAAATGTTGAACATCCTTCAGAAAAGACAACATAGAACTAGCTCTACCCATTACTCTTTTGTTACCTTAAATTCCACCATGTGGATTCTTCTTGCTCTTTCAAATGGTCTCTCCTAATCCACCTTCTATATACACCATTTATTTAGTGCTTGAAATATTGGTGATATAGTACAGGCCCGAGGGTTGTAAGTTAGATTACATGGTGTCCTCTCTCCTAGACCCACAGAGTGGCCAATATTATGAATATTAATAGATAAATCAACAGGTTACTATTGTGTTACAGAGTAAGTGAACCCAATTACTCCCGGAGACCTGACAACTCTGTTCAAACAGAGGGCAGAGGGACAGAGATTTAAAGAAAAAGGATTTGGCAAGCATAAAAGTACATTACATACTTATGAAATAGTATGTACTGAGGCAAAGGGATATGGAAATGCATGATGTTTATAGTGAAGAGCATGTTTCTCAAATACTTGTTTAGAGTAAAGGAAGTGATATGGGGATGTTTAGATGGGAGAATGCAAAGCTAGAAAGGAACACTGAATATATGGACCATATATATCCACTGAAAAATTTTTAGGCAGGGGTGACATCAGACATGTCATTTTAGGAACATGATTGTAACATCATATGACAAACTAAGGAGGTTAAATTTGAGGATAAGATTAAGACTAAATACAATAATTGGTCGACAATTTAAGTAAGATTTGATGAGACCTGAAGATAAACATTGGCAGGAGGGCTGTCATGAGAGTTTCAAGATGTGAGATAAAATATTTAGGGGTTTGTAGCTCATTGGATGCAATGGTGAAGAAAAAGAGAGGGGATGAAGATGGCTCCTGGCCTGAAAAGTAAGTGATCTGAGAAAAAGTAAAGCGAATAAGCCATATTTAATTCTCTTAATTTCTATGGGCTATTCATGCTGGAAACATTTAGTGATTATTAACAGCACAGAATCACAGACTAGCGAACACCACAGACTAGCGAACACCACAGACTACACTCCCTTACCATATAAAAATGTTGAACAATTCCTGTGGTTCTACAACTTTTCACTTTGACAATCAGAGTTCTCAAAAGCATACTGTAGAAGTTCTTCTACCTTATGCCTATGTTTCTCAGGAAGCTCTTTCTGAATGAATTATCTCAATGATCCAAAGAACTTTATATTTAGTGACTGTAACAGCCTAGTTGCCAGAGAGACATCTTCTGCACAGCTATACGTCAAAGGGCAAATAGACAACTAGGGCTCCTTTAGCTTTTCTACTAAGGAAATGCTACAGATAGCTGAGAAGGGAGCATGCATAGCAGCGCTGCATCTTGATGATTTTTTGATTATTGATTATGGAAATTGGGAAATGTCTGTCTAATCCTATCAGCTTCAGACTGACTCTTCAAAGGTACTTTGGTTTCTCACTTTGATATTCCCTCATTCTGGTAGTTCCCACCACACTTCACCCTTACTTTCTTAGTACTATAATTTGATTGCGATAGAGAGACATGTGACAGCAACATTTTGAGTCATTGCACTTTACAGGTAAGGGGCAGTAAGATTCATAAATAAGTTGATTTTCCCAAGGTCACACAAAATAACATTTTATTTTTAATGTTTATTTATTTATTTTGAGACAGTGAGTGAGCACAAGTGGAGGATCTCATAAACCATGATATCATGACCTGAGCTGAAATCAAGAGTCAGGCACTTAATTGAGCCACCCAGGTGCCCCCCTCACCCTGCCAAAAATACTTTAAATTAAAAGAATGAATTGACAAGTGGATTAGGTTTAGGGTTTTGTCTCCTATTTGTGACAGAAAAGTAGGAAGCAATAATGAGTTGGAGGGGCATTTGAGTCTGGGATGTTAAGCTTCAGCCATGGGTATGTACCTACTGGAAAAGTTGAGAAAAGATGGATTTTAAGGGCCAGGAAAACAATCCTCATCAGAAAGACTTTTCCCCAGAAAGGAGTAAAGTATATCCATCACTTAAGGCTGACAAATTGATTCTAGGTGATCAGTTCATTCAACGTACAGAGACTGTGTGAGCTCATCCAAAAAAGTTACATGGAAAGATCTAACAAACCAAAGGAAGTATCCATAATAGACAAGTGGTTTAGAAGAAAATTCAAGGCCACGTACCTTGTCTGTGTTCCTATTTTGGGGTGATCCAATGAGCACACTGAAGTCCTGAATTTTGTGGTCTTATAGTGGTGGACAGACTGGTGAAACCAAAATGTAGTCATCAACGTTTCTGTGTTTAGTACTAGTTAACTGGGAACTTCTCTATGTTACTTCTATACAATGTAATGATGGGTGGGAAATGGAAGAAGGATATGACTGAAGTGTGTATTGACATCTTTCTCCCTTTTATTTTGTCCACCTCCGTCAAATAAGAGTATTATCAAATTCTTGTTGTTTGCAACTAGTTATCTATATCAAAAATAATCTTCCAAGAAAGGGAACCTGAAAATACCTGAATACAAATTGTCAGGAGCATGAAAATGCCCTGGATCCCCATCATTCCTTCAACAAATTGTGTGTGTGTGTGTGTGTGTGTGTGTGTGTGTGTGTGTGATATGTGTATATGTTATGAACAAGCTCTTTCTAGCTGTAGCTCAAAAGATACATAACAGTGATAAAGTTGCTGGTTTCTTCAGCTTCCATGGTTGTGGTGCATACAAACAACTTGAGACTTCAAGGTATCAAATAAACGAGTTTTCAGGTTGCTATCCCCCATAAACTAATTGAAGTCGTGTGCTTCTTCTAAGGATTATCTCTGGCAGTGCGTCTGAAAATGAAAAACCAGGAGAAGCACTCTGCTCCTTGCCCTGTTCCATAGCTCAGCTGTGGACTCCAGAGTGATCTCTAACGATTGTAGGTTTAGTGAAGAGCAAATCTTAAAATAAGACAAAGTTCAAATAATCTTCAGCTTGGCTGCCTCAAATTATGCAGAGTAACTGGAGTATTCTCTATTTCAGTTTGTCAGTGGGGTTTCAGATGAAATTGCAGGGACCCCTCAGACTCAAAAAGCAACGGGAACACTTTACGCTCAACCACGAGTTCTCCAGCACTCAGTGAACTTGACATTCCCCTCTGAGTGTGTTAATAAACCGGAATAAAATGGCACAGGAAAAGCTTAAACTTGAAATCATGTGGTGAAATCTGCCAACATCTGCAGCACCTACACTGGCTATTTTCACATGGAAGTATAAGTCTCAATCCCCTCCCCAAACCCAAAATACACTCATACTGCAGTATAATATTCTCCTTAGCAGCACCAGATTAACCCAGAAAATGTTTCAGTATTTAGTACTGTTTTATCAGGCTGTTTCTAGGCAGTTTCACTAACTTTAAGAACAAGAAACTATAATATTAAAACAGGACCTATACATAAAAACACAAACATAACGCACATAGAAAAGGAGATCATTGCCGAGTATGTGAAAATGTCCTGGAGCTTTTGTTATTCTTCAGAAAGGACTCTAGTTCTGTATTTTGTACTAACAATTTTAAATCTTCACATTAATCTCTTATTAAGCCCTGACAATGAATGGAGGGGCATTGTGAGTAAGACCCAAAGTGACCCTAGATTTACATTTTCACCTTGGGGCTCTTCTCTATGCCTATTTTCCTATCTTTAAAACAGTAGTTAAGGGGCGCCTGGGTGGCGCAGTCGGTTAAGCGTCGGACTTTAGCCAGGTCACGATCTCGCGGTCCGGGAGTTCGAGCCCCGCGTCAGGCTCTGAGCCTGGAGCCTGTTTCCGATTCTGTGTGTCCCTCTCTCTCTGCCCCTCCCCCGTTCATGCTCTGTCTCTCTCTGTCCCAAAAATAAATAAACGTTGAAAAAAAAATTAAAACAGTAGTTAAGATTCATCTATTTCTAAGGTCATTCATTCTTAGCTTTAAAAGTTTATCATGGCATTCCATTAATTAGATTTTACTAAATATAAACTTTAAGAGCCATCTTTATCAGTTCAAAATTGTTCAGTAGCTTTCAAAAAAAATCCATTAAGAGTTTGTAATTGACTTACCCAATGGCATCTCCCAGTATTTCCCAGGAAATTCTCACATGTACGATAGGCCCATCCCACCTCTAAACATCCTCTGCTGGCTGTACTATCTGCCTCCTCCAGCATCTTGGCAGCCTCCTTTGTGGTTGATGACATCCACCTGAGTTCAGACCCTGATTCAACCACTTCCACGTAGCTGAGCTTCAGGGTCTCAGTAAATTATTTACCATCTTGATCCCATTTTCTTATTTACAAAAGCAAGGTTGCTTATATTCCTGCTCCTCAATGAACTTGTTAGAAATACAGAATCACTGGCTTAATCTCACACCTTCTGATTAGAGAAGTACTGGTTTATACAACTGTATCTAATAACACAAGGAATGAACTTACAATGGTTCCTAACAAACAGTAAGAACTCATAAATGCTATTATGCTTATTAACTTAGTAAATACTAACTAGTCATAATTCAGAAGTTCAAGGTAGAGATGATTATTTTGGATAATGAGAGCAATGTCTTATTATCCAATGCTGTTCCCCCCAAAACAAGACAAAAACAAAACACACATTACCAAATAACTGATCCTTAACCAAAATTCCATTAATAGAGTTGAAAGGATTAATATGTATTAATATATGAGACAAGAGAACACTGAAGCCTAATGGTGTTTCCTGTGCGCTCAAGTAGCAAATTATACAATAAAATCTTGCTAGTCATGTTCTACATCTTTCTCCCGCCAAATTCAGGCTTCTGAAATGAAATTCCAAGTAGATGTCATTTCTTCTAAATATTCTTGTCTGGTTCATGAAGAGCAATAGATAAAGCCCAAACGTTTTGGTGCTTGGGTGTTTAGTTTCATCTTCTGATACCCTCCCCTACATTCTCCTGCCTGCCTCCCACATTTCCCAACCCACTGTTGTGCTTCTGTAACTTCACACAGAATATGCGCATCCCCTTAAATGCCGTCATTTTCCATCAAGTACAGAAATCCTATTTCTTCCCCACATCTCTTCTTGCATGTCACCTTTTCTGTGAAGACACAAGTTTCCAAAGAAGGTGTAATTCTCCTATGAGGCTAATAGAGCATAATTTATATCCTCTCTCCAGCTGCTAATTACACTGTGTTGAAATTGTCTCCTTAAATCTATCCATTTCACACAGTAAACTGTGCATTCAATGAAGGAATGTTCATATTCGCCATTTCCTTAGCATATATTCCTAGATTATTCTTGGACAATACCAGTAGATGTCAAACTTTACTGTTCACTAGAAATTCCCAGAAACTTGTTAAAACACAGGTTTTAATAGGCTTAACTGAGAGAACCCCAATGCATATTAGGAACTCAGCAAACTTTTGTTGAAAATATGAATCGATATGGATGTGGTTATGATCCCTGCACCTAATGTCAGACAAGTATGAGGTCAGATCCCTGATCTTCTAGGTACCAGTCTATACATGGTCATTTTATCTGAATTTTGTTGTTGTTGTTCTTCAGAGCAATTGTTCTCTATCACTGCTTCACAAATTGCCACATATTTTGTGGTTTAAAACACATTTACTACTGTGTGGTAGTTCCTTCTCACAAGTAAGCACAGAATTTCCATATGACCCAGTAATTCCAATCTTAGTAATATACTCAAAAGCGCTGAATCAAACAAATGCATGTATACGCATATATAGTAGCAGTATTCACAATAGCCAAAAGATGGAAACAACTCAAATGGTCATTGATGGATGAATGAATAAACAAAATACTATATATCCACATAAGAGAATATTATTCAGGGATAGAAAAAAATAAAGTACTGGGGTGCCTGGATGGCTCAGTCAGTTAAGCGTCGGACTCTGGCTCAGGTCATGATCTCACAGACTGTGGGTTCGAGCCCCGCATTGGGTTCTGCACTGACAGCTCAGAGCCTGGAGCCTGCCTTGGATTCTGGGTCTTCCTCTCTCTCTTCCCCTCCCCCACTTGTGTTTTCTCACTCTCAAAAATAACAAATAAGCCTAAAAGAAAAAAGAAACAAAGTAATGATATATGCTACAGTGTAGATGAACCTTGAAAAGAAATCAGACAAAGGTCACATACTGCATGATTACATTTATATGAAATATCCATAGTAGGTAAATCTATATAGGCAGAAGCAGATTAGTAGTTGCTAAGAGCTGCAGGAAGGGAGGCAGGTAGGGAATGACCACTTACTTAGTGGGTACCAGGTTTCCTTTTGGGGGTATTGAAAACGTGTGCAAATAAAAATTAATGACTGCACAAAATGGTAAATATAATAAATGAGTTATAGGCTCTAAAATGGGCTAATTTTATGCTATGTGAAATTTAACTCAATTAAAAAATAATTAAAAAAAACATTCTTCTATTTTCTTCAAGTTTCCATGAGTAAGGAATCTGGGCACATTTTAGCTGTATCCTCTACCCAGGATCTCACAAGGCTAAAGTTAAGGTATTGGTCAGGCTGCATTCTGATTACAGGTTTGAGTGAGAAAGGATACTTTTTCCATACCCCTTAGTTTGCAGAATTCATTTTCTTGTGCTATACAGAATGGCACCTTGCTTCCTTAGAGCAAACAAGAAACCCTCTGACCCAATCTTGGCCACCTGACTGCACTGCATTCCAGGTTTGAGTTTCTGTACCATGACTCAAGTTCCCCCTTTGGAGTCCACCCAGACATTTACATTCATCTTTCAGTACTGATGTTCTCCATGCAAGTTGTGGCTCATGTATCAGTGTTTACAAGAAAATCAATCAGTACTTTTGATTAAGTACTACAAATCATAACAAATTATAATTATGTCTAGAAGCTGCTTTCCCATAAAAATGCTAAATTCTTATAAAGAAGGTAATATGACTTCTTCATATGCTGAACAGATGGCACTCTTATAGGATTCATCTGATTGGATTGGACCACCCAGAATGATTACCCTTTTGATTAACTCAAAATCAAATGCTTGGGAACTTAATCACATCTGAGAAGTCCATTTACCTTTGGCAAGTCACAGGCTCTGTCTGTACGCAAGGAGAGAGGGTTATATAATGTTGTGACTCATTGGCGAGTCACCTTAGAGTATGTTTGCTTGCTACAGACTGAATGCCTGTGTTCCCCAAAATTCATATGTTGACATCGAATCACCAATGTTAAGATATTTGGTGGTGGTGACTTTGGAAGGCAATTAGGTCATGAGGCTGGAGCCCCTATGAATAGGATTAGTACCCTTACAAATTAGATACCAGAAAACTTGCCATTCTACCACCTGAGGATACAACAAGAAGACAGTCATCTATAAACCAGGAAGCAAGTTCTCACTGTATTCCCATCCTCCAGAACTGTGAGAGAGAAAATTCTATGGTCTCTAAGCCACTCCATCTATGGTATTTTTGTAGTAGCAGCCCAAATATTATACTAGCCTCTCAATTTGTAGAGTGACAAAGAAATAAAACACACACTTCCTTAGGTCTGTCATAGGAATTCAATGAGTCAAAGCCAGCACAATGCTTATATATAGTAAAGGCTTTGTAAGTATTAGGTATCATAATAATTATTTACCTTATTTATCATATGTCAATTATTAATTCTTCCTAGTATAAATTTATTTTATTTACAAAAGGTAACAGAGGCTAGAAAACAAAACCTAATCATGATTATTGTATTTTGAGGTTGAATAACAAATACTCAACACAACTGACTCCAATGCTTCAAAATATATTTTGAGGTAGAAAATAGCATCCTAGCGTCCACAAAGAAATGATAGATGGGCTGATAAGGAGATGTGTGGAGTTTTCTGAGCATGTCCGCACACACAGTACACTTTAGAGAGGACTTTAGTGGAGTGATTTTTCCCTTGAATGATGCTGGTAACCAAATCAATGGGAGTGGCCAGTGCTGTTGGCTGCTGCTGCCTAATGGGTACCTCTTGCTAAGGGACTAGGTAAGCAGTTCCAGATTATCCTTCCAGAGCCTTGTGCTATTTCTTGCCTCTGAATAATTGCGTATTTCTTCATTGCCATAATGGACATATTCTAGATTTTCATGCAGCAGTGCTAGAAGCACAGGCAGCAGGCCAGTGAGGAGGTGGATCTGGCCCGTTCTATGCCGAAGAAAGTTCCGTGAGGAGGCTACATAGGTATGGTCTCTGAGAACAAACTGGGATACTGTATTTGTTCTATCACCATCAAGCTGTGTGGCTAGACAATTACACAACCTAGCTAAACCCAGGCCTTTCCATCCGCCACGTACAAATAGCCATTTCTAAATTTTAGTAATGATTAAAGCATTACTTGTTAAAAATACTTATGATTATTGGTAGCCACTTTTGTTATTACTATTATTATTAGTGTTACAAAATACCTAACACAGAAGCTGACATGTGTGTGGCTTAAGGTCAATTATGACCCCATTTATGCAAAGGTCTTAATATTCAAAGCTAAGATAAAGCACATGGGTGGGATAGTATGAACTTTCCCGGAAGACAAGTTTGACTTTAAGCTCAAACTGTGTGGCTAAGGATCCCTGCTAATACTCGCATGACCTAGAGTCTCCACAAACTATTGATGCCAGTTGTATCCATCACCTGTAAAAATGGTGGTAAGTCACAGTGCTGCCATGAACACTGGACAAGGTGAGCTGAGGGATTTCGTACCCAATGCCTAGTATGTATCAAGTGCTCAGTGGGGTAAGATACTAGCAAGGAATAACAAGGGGGGGGGGGTGGATTTTGACATCACTCCTCTGACTCCATAATCCAAAATCTTAGTCATTTAACTTTACACAATATGTTTTTGAGGCTCTGCACCATGTCTGATGCTCCTCTTCTGCAGTCCACACAGAAAATTTGTATTTATCCTGATGTTTTCCATGCAGATTGTGGCTCATATGTCTATTCTCCCAGGGAAACCAATCATCAATTTTGCTTAAGTACTATAGATTATATCAAACTATAATTATTTGTGTAGACTCTGCCTACCCACTGAAAATGCTAAGTTACTGAAAAAATGGTAACTTTTAATTTTCTTCATATGCTAAACAGCTAACACAGAGCTCAACTAGCAGTAGTCACTTAACTATAAAAGCAATGATGGAATAAATGAGTGAATGAACAAAAAATAAATTAGTGTTCCCTTACATCATTTTGCAGTTATCTTTGCCACGTAAGCATCTGGTAAAGGAGAAATGTAATTCCCATTTGCACAGAGCAGATCCCTTTAAAATGGTTTCAATGATGACTGGCATGGTTCTCTGCCCTCAAATCTCTTCTCTAGAATTCCACTTCAACAGATAATTTCAAATATTCCTATAAAATTATTTCCATAGCAGCTTCCAATCAACCCAAATGTAATCCATCCAAAGCAAACAAACAAACAATGTACACAAGAACAGAAATGGTGATTAAGAGTACACTTGTCATGATGAGCACTGAGAAATGTATAGATTTAGTGAATCATTATACTGTACACCTGAAACTAATATAATACTGTATGTTAATTATACTTGAACATTTTTTTTTAATTTTTTTTCAACGTTTATTTATTTTTGGGACAGAGAGAGACAGAGCATGAACGGGGGAGGGGCAGAGAGAGAGGGACACACAGAATCGGAAACAGGCTCCAGGCTCTGAGCCATCAGCCCAGAGCCTGACGCGGGCTCGAACTCACGGAGCGCGAGATTGTGACCTGGCTGAAGTCGGACGCTTAACCGACTGCGCCACCCAGGCGCCCCATTGAACATTTTTGTCAAAAATTAAAAAGTAAAATAAAATAGCAATGAAAATATATTTTAAATTTTTTTTTTAATGTTTATTTATTTTTGGGACAGAGAGAGACAGAGCATGAACAGGGGAGGGGCAGAGAGAGAGGGAGACACAGAATCGGAAACAGGCTCCAGGCTCCGAGCCATCAGCCCAGAGCCTGACGCGGGGCTCGAACTCACGGACCGCGAGATCCTGACCTGGCTGAAGTCGGACGCTTAACCGACTGCGCCACCCAGGCGCCCCTGAAAATATATTTTAAAAAGAAGTGTTTCCTAAGTTGTTTTTAACTTTTTTTTTCAACGTTTATTTATTTTTGGGACAGAGAGAGACAGAGCATGAACGGGGGAGGGGCAGAGAGAGAGGGACACACAGAATCGGAAACAGGCTCCAGGCTCTGAGCCATCATCAGCCCAGAGCCCAACGCGGGGCTCGAACTCACGGACCGCGAGATCCTGACCTGGCTGAAGTCGGACGCTTAACCGACTGCGCCACCCAGGCGCCCCTTAAATTGTTTTTAGACTGTATTTATGTATAGATTATTCAGTTATTTTATTTTCAAGAATTTTAATTCTTATTCCATGCTTTTTTATTATTTTAAAATAAACAAGTTCCCTACTCTGTTTCCACTCTCCCCAAAACTTTCCAGATAATATAGCTATGATATCACTTCCTAAGACATGATCCACGTCCGACAGGAAAAAAGGAGGCAGTCAAGTGACTTATAACACCCAAGGGGTTCTGTGGAAATATCTCCTGGATTGGGGGGGGGAGGTAAATATCTGATCGGAATCCAACCAGTGGATGGCAGTTCAAATGAGAGAACTATGAAGATTGGTAAGAAATTAGGTAGTTCCTAGAGAAGAACAAAAAAAAAATAAAAAGTAAATATACAGAATCAAGAGTGTGAGGAAGAAAATGGAGAAGTGTAAATCACTTACTATGTATGAGACATCATTGTAGTCTTTGGATATTTAATACACAAAAATGAACATTTAAATAGCACCACTCCATCTACCCACTGCCTCATAATTTATATACCACAACAAGTAATTACTCCAACTGAAACAACCTTGGTATGTTTACTCCAGAACTTTTTAAAATTGCTTTTACTGTCCTCCTCTGCATTCACTGATATTCTCTGGCTCCAGTGTTTTATTCTTACTCAGTCATATTTCCTTGTATGTAAAATTTGAGCTCAGGTATCACATCGTCCATAAAATCCTGCCCGTCCAATTCCCTGCCATGTCCAGTGTCCTATACTATGTTTCTTTATGCTGCTTTAATAACCCATGGTTGGGGCGCCTGGGTGGCGCAGTTGGTTAAGCCTCCGACTTCAGTCAGGTCACGATCTCGCGGTCCGTGGGTTCGAGCCCCGCGTCGGGCTCTGGGCTGATGGCTCAGAGCCTGGAGCCTGTTTCCGATTCTGTGTCTCCCTCTCTCTCTGCCCCTCCCCCGTTCATGCTGTCTCTCTCTGTCCCAAGAATAAATAAAAAAAGTTGAAAAAAATTTAATAACCGGTGGTTCTGTTTTGTTGCACCTACTTGATTATATCTGTCTTTACAGTCACCAATGATAGTTAAATAAAAACTGGAGGAATGCCCCCATTTTAACATTCACAGAAAACCTGTAAGTAGGTGTTATGGTGAATCTTACACATCATAAATAGTCAAATACCCAGAGTATCAGTGTCAGCTCCAGGATTCAAAGCCCTATCTGTCAAACGTACAGTCCATACTCTTGTCACTCAGAAACATTTTAACACTTTAATTACAATATAACCTCACAAAAGAGAAAATGACTGTTGCTTGGAAAGAGTTACACCAGAAAAACAACATAGACCTGACAAAGAGAATCAGAATTAACTTCTGAATTCTTGATGAGAAAAAGCAAAAGAAAGGAAATAAACATTTCTGACTGATCAGATAAGTGAAAATACATTCTGTGCAATGAAATCTGTGTTCTTTATACATGCCAGAAAGACATTTTGGGGATGGGGTGGGAGCATCCAAAGTGTTATAAAGTCTTTCTTGTGCTCCTATTAATAGAACTCTTAGAAGAAAGAAAAAGACCAACGGTCTTGGATCCAGGCAAAATGAATCCATTTGTTATTCCTGATCAACAGAGCAAAGCTGATATTTTTAACAGTGTGACCTTAGTTAGATATGTTAAACTCTCTAGACTTAGTTTCCACATCTGAAAATTGGACATCATGGTATCAATGTCATAGAACTTTTATAGGTTGTAAATTAGATAATATAAAATCCCCATTCCAGTAATTGCCACATACAAAATAGTAAGACAAGAGGATAATGATCATAATGGCAGCTAAGTCAGGTCTTAACTCCCTGAACTACAATGTCCTTAGGCAATTATGTTTTGCACTATCCAATGATCATAGGAGTACCCTAAATCATGGTAAATTCATTTCAAGGCATAATGTGCATATGCAGGGTGATAAAATTCTTATGAACAGCACTCAGAATTATTTCTGCTTTTGTTAAGAAAGCCAGTGGGCCAAGAATGCTTCATTTCTATCTTGGCTTATTGGTGCGTTGTTGTTGTTACTTTGTTTTTTACCATGAAAAAGGAAATGCAAACACAAAGGATGAAACCAAAGGGAAACTATGGCACTATTTTATTATCATTTTTAGATGGAGAAAGGTTTGTTCTCCACACCCTAGTATGACTTTCTCTGGAAGTGAGCAGTTGGCCTAATTGTAGTTCTAAACAGAAAGTTTTCCTACCTGCTACACCCAAATTAGGTGAGCCAATGGCTGCTCAAAATCTCAGAAAGTATCACTGCATATGAATATAAGAGTAGAGGTAAAGCGAAGCCAACTCTTCTTTGTGTTTCATCCATCAGGTTTCCCTTCTTACTGATCCTAACACATGGTCCAAAGGTTGAATTCTCTGAGAAGCACATGCTGAGACATAATAGGGGTCCAAAGAGTTTACTGGGGAGTCACCCTGAGAAAGGAAACAGGAGCAAGCATGATTGAGGAGGACGTGCCATCAAATTGCAAGGCAGAGCTGGCAAAGTCTCTTGTGTATGAAAGAAAACGTCTGGACCAAAAATTACCAATCTGAAGAATCCCATGATGAGTGGGAAATGGCCAGACTTTTTACCACTGCCTTGCTTAATAATTAGATAGAAGACACATGAGGGAGTGAGATATAAGCATGAAAATACTGAAAGAAACCCTGAAAATGCTACCAGGTGAAGGCTGTCAGCTTCCATACTCCATGAAGATAGACATTAAGTCTTTTCTTGAAGAGGAATCTGAAAGGTATGCCTCCATACAAATAATGACCCAGTGGACCCTGTACATAATACAGTCTCAGACCTAGCATGTGAAACCTCAGAATTGCTACCTACTCTTCTAGTTGAAAAACTAGCTAACTGAGGGACAGAAATTTTGTTTCTTATCTTCACCTCTTAAAATAGTGGCCATGATAATGATGATCAGTCAATTTCAAAGCAGTTTCATTTGTTCTAAACTTTGTGCTTCTGCCAGAGGAAATTCTTATATATTTTTTAAGTACTGATAGGATAAAATAAGTTTTAAAAAGTAATTTAATTGTTCTACATTTAGAAGCTGAAAATTAATAAGAAGGCAAAGATCATAGCATTAATCCTACTCTGACACAATCTTTGAGATTATTCTTGGGATGAATATTTTCTCTAGGGGTTAGTAAGTATGAGGGAATGAATGAAAAGCTGTAGTACACTAGATAATTTAGAATAAGGAATTCAAATAAGCAGTGAATACAAACTATTCCAATTAAGTTGTATGTTTAATCATCTGCCTACTTTTAACAAATAAAATATTTAAGCCTCTTTCCTCAAAAAAAATAAAAAAAAAAAAGCAATTTCCCTCAGAAGCCTACTGAAGCCTGAACTGAAATATGAGGAGGCCACTCAGTCATGAATTCTACCAGACAGAGAGACAAATAGCCCCACATAGTTTCATTTAATCAACTAAGCCCATTTGAGAAATGTGGGGTTGGGATACTAAGTCAAGTTGGAGATTACACATGTCAGCAGAGTTAATGGCCTTTCTCTTTTGAGAAATTGCCATGGGGACAGAATTGTATTTAAACTTGTAGGTGGGTTAAGAAAGCCTTTAATTTAGCATATTCCATATTACCCAAGTACACACTGAAACAATCAATTTATTGATCATTTTATTGAGCACCTATTATATATCAGGTAGAAGGCTAGGTTTACAGCTCACAGGGAACTGTCAATAAATTAAAAGAATTAAGTGCTAGGATATGACTGATATGACTCACTGATCAGTTACCCAAGGGCATTCACTCTCACTGTATAAAAGTTTTCCAATAATATGCCCATGAAAGACAGAGTGACTCAAATTTACAATAATATGGAGAGATATGCAAATTGTTCAAATATATTTGAGAGAATTACCATGAGTTATGGTGTGGAGAGACACAACTGAGAAGAAATCAGAGGTTGAACAGACTCACGGCCTACGAACCAGAAAGCCCATCACCAATAAGCTAGTCCCATTCACCCAGCAAACACACACACACTGCTCCTCTTCTGCTTCCTTATGAAAATTGCTAAAATGAGCTGTAGGAGTGGAAGAGGAGGAAAGGCTGGGTGCTACATTCTGAAACAGGAGTTCAGGCAGATTGTGAAAATAGAAAGGGAGAAAACAGGTAATGGAGGAGGTATGGACATTTTATTTCCTTATATACTCTTCTAGGTAGAAAAGAGTCATGAATGATTTCCACAAAAGCAAGAACAACAAAAGCAAAAACTCCTCCATTCATTTGCGAATTCTATCAGGCAGTGATACCAAGAGACACAAACAGCTATTGCTAACCAAAGATCACCAACTAGAAAGACCAGGGCAAATTCTTGCTGAACCTCTGACGCCCAAGAGTCTCACCTGACTTTGTCATGGAAATCTACACAAGATACTCTATCACTGAACATATGACAAGTACATTCTAAAGACCCAGATGTTTACAAGTGAAACATAAGAGGGAGAAGCATATCCTTAACTCAGCAAACAACTATGCAAGTTAAACACTTAAAATGTTCCACTTATACAGAGAGATTTAGCTTAAAAAACACATCTCCAAGTAACAAAAAAGATGAACTTCATTAGAAATTAGGGAATCACAAAAAGAAAACATTTTGCACCTAACACTTAGGCAAATACATACTTTTTAAGAACAATAACTATGGTTTCTTAAAGCCAGTCTTCTCACAGAGCAGGAATATAGGGGCTTGAAGGTTGAGTAGATATACTTTAAGAGGTAAAGATGTGTAAACACAAAGCAAGAGGAAGAAACAACATCTGAAAAGGGACTGAATTTTGAATAAACATGACATTTTCTCAAACAAAACAACACAGGTCTTAAAGCCTGGAGTTAGGGCTGTGTGGTGGGGTTAAGGAAGGAAGCCAGCCAGATGAATGGAGAGTGGGGAGGAATACAGAACCTTGGAATTCAAGGTGCAGAGTCTGGGTCTATTGTGTAGGCCAAGGGCAAGCACTAGATCCCTGGGCATTATTTTCTTGGAACTCTGGTCTAAAGGGTTTCTTTAAAATCTTGCCAATGCCACACTATATGCAGAACTGGAAATCGAGGAGACTTTGGACAAGAGAGGTAAAGGGATGTACTCAGGGCCATGCAATGAGTTACTGATTTTTGTCACAGGAAAAATCCATGCCGTGCATTGCTACAATATGCATAATTATCCTTAAAAAGAACTACTTCTGCCTACAAAGGCATCTGAAACAGTGCAAAAGTCTGTGGGTTTTTTTGGTATTTTATGCAAATACATTTTTCTTTCTTTTCTCAATCTGTTCCCATCTGTCTTTTTTAAGAATACTCTGAAAAATAAATAAATAAGTAAATAAATGCGGAGGGGGAGGGAAAAGCACCTGGTCATTTATATCAATTATTGAGTACTTGGGATGTTTTCATGAGTAACAGCATGGATTGTTCTCTAAAGATTTTGCAGTTACGCTGTTTATCAATACTGAGTTCCTCACACATGCTTACTACGAAAAGATAAGGATTAAAGAAGTGGATCTGGCTGGATTCTGAGAGGTAGAGAAGCTGTAGCCAGGTGGTATGGACTTGACTGTGGGAACCTGGGCTATGACTGACACACAGCTTGCTTAGCTAAATATCTTTGCTAAGGCAGGTTCTTCAGCTCCTTCCCTAATGTTTATAAATATGTATATAGTAAAAACTGCACAGTTGTAGAATACTGGGTTAGAATTAGACCTTTCTCATAGGAATGATATAAGCATTACACAGCATAATATATGTAAAATGCCTTGCCCAGAACCTGGAACAGGATCAGTGGTTAATAAATGTTTAGAATTAGTCTCTCACCCTTAGTCCCTTAAACTCCTTATGGGCAGGGCATTTATCTCCACATGTGAGCTCATCACTTCACATCTTGGCATTTACATTGCCAATATGTTGTTTTTAAAATTTTGTTTGTTTATTTGAGAGAGAGGAAGGGAGCACATGCACAAGTGGGGAGGGGCGGGGAGGGAGAGGGGGAGAGGGGGGGAGAGGGGGGGAGAGGGAGAGGGAGAGGGAGAGGGAGGGAGAGGGAGAGGGAGAGGGAGAGGGAGAGGGAGAGGGAGAGGGAGAGGGAGAGGGAGAGGGAGGGAGGGAGGGAGAGTGAGGGAGAGGGAGGGACAGGGGAGAAAGGGAGAGGGGGAGAGGGGGAGAGAGGGAGAGGGGGAGAGGGGGAGAGGGGGAGAGAGGGAGAGGGGGAGAGAGGGAGAGGGGGAGAGAGGGAGAGAGGGAGAGAGGGAGAGGGGGAGAGGGAGAGGGAGAGGGGGAGAGAGGGAGAGGGGGAGAGAGGGAGAGGGGGAGGGGGGAGAGGGAGAGGGAGAGTAAGAGAGAGGGGAGAGAGAGGGGGGAGAGAGGGGGGAGAGAGGGGGGAGAGAGGGGGGAGAGAGGGGGGAGAGGGAGAAGGAGAGGGAGGGAGAGGGAGAGTAAGAGAGAGGGGGGGAGAGGGAGAGGGAGAGAGAGGAAGAGAGAGGGAGAGAGAGGGAGAGAGAGAGGAGAGGGAGAGAGAGAGGAGAGGGAGAGGAGAGGGAGAAAGAGAGAGAGGGGAGAGAGAGAGAGGGGAGAGAGAGAGGGGAGAGAGAGAGGGGAGAGAGAGAGGGGAGAGAGAGAGGGGGAGGGGGGGAAAGAGGGGGGAGAGAGAGGGGAGAAAGGGAGAGAGGGAGAGGGGGAGAGGGGGAGAGGGGGAGAGGGGGAGAGGGGGAGAGGGGGAGAGGGGGAGAGAGGGAGAGAATATGAATCCCAAGCAGGCCCAGTGTGGTCAGTGCAGAGCCCAACAGGGGGCTTGATCCCATGAACTTTTGAGATCATGACCTGAGCTGAAATCAAGAGTCAGATGCTTAACCGAATGAGCCACCTAGGTGCCCCTGTTGCTTCCTAATATAACACTCCCTCTGCCTCAATTCTCTCATCTGTCAGGTCATGATGGAAAAATACTCTTCCTGAGCTTGAACTGCAGATTTCACATGGTATCTGTCTGGTGTATGAAACACTCATGGTAAACATTCAATAAATGTCGACCATTTTATGCAATACTATAATATAGGAGGCAATGTAGTGCCATTGTTAAGCAAATGTTCTTAGGAGCTCAACTGTTAATACTAGCTGTAGGACTCTGGATAAATTATTTTAATGCCTTGTGCCTCCTTTCCCCATCTGAAAAGAGGGGTTGATAATAGTACCTATATGACACGATCCGTGGGTTTAATAAATTAGTTAAGTAAAGCACTTAGAATAATATCTGATATATAGTAAACATTGCTCTTTAATGTCTGCCAATACTCCTCCCTTTACACATGAATAAATGAGATATCAAAAGACAAACAACCCATTATTGTCACCCCTATTGTTTTAGACCCTGCAATGCAGGGGGAGAGGGGCATTTCTTTAGAGCTGGCTGCTCCAGTCACCAGCTGTTACTCTGTTAGAAAGATCTCTGGTGCAACTGGTTATGAACACATGATAACCCCAGAAGATGTTTGCCTTCTGCTGCCTTGGGCTTTTGCAACTATTCAAATCTCGCCTCTGCTTTCCTTTCCTCTTTTCCTTGTCAGCTGTCGCCTTTGGAATCCACGCTGAAGCCAACGTCAGTCACTTTAGCAAACTTGAGTGCTGCTGTGGGCTGTTCTTTGAACCCCTTCCAGCAAGCTCATGGTGTTCATCTGTGCGGAGAGAAGGAGTCTGCCCAAAGAATTCTCAGCACTTCAGGGCTTCCAAGCATTTCCCTGGTGTCTTTGTGCAACTCTATTTCAAATTTGTATGTCAGAAAGTTGACATTGTCTGCATTGAGAGTAAAATGTTACTTTTGGTATGTCATGTTTCTTTAAGGCTAAAGTACTTCAAATCTTGGTGCAGGGTATTTTGTCACAGTGATATCAAAATAGGTTTAATCCTGGTGTGTTTTGTTTGTTTGTTGGGTGTTCTTGTATGTTTGTTTTCTTTTTGGTTTTTTTGTTTTGTTTTGTTTTGTTTTGTTCTGTGGCCAGACTTATCAGTGTTGTTACTCTGAGATACATTTTAGCATTTTTCATCTTTTCAGGGAGACCTACTTTCAGGTCTAGACTCTGCCACTTTCTGGCTACAGACTGGTTATTTTAGGCTTGTTGATTCATAAATTCAACAAATATTTATTCAATGACAAATATGGTCAAATGCTTTGTGTCTGTGTATCACTGCATCCCCAACACGTACAGATATTACCCATGCTCTCGAACCGATATTTCAGTGGGAATAAACACAAATCAACATGGTCACAAACACGTGTGTAAGTAAAAAATGAGACAAGTTAATGGACAGAAAGAACATGCACTATGAAAGCAGCAAGTAAGCCTGCTTAAATATAAGGATCATGGGGAAGACGGATCAATGAAGTTATATATGCATGGAAATCTGAAAGCTGAGTATAAATTCACAACAGGAAAGGGAAAGTGCTCCAAGGAGAGGAGATGGATGTACAAGTGTACAAAACCACAGCTGCTGGAAGAGCATAGTCTGTTTCGATCTAAAAGGTCAGTGAAAGAGAACCAAAAATGCATCCATGGAACTGTGTATCACAGAGGTCAAGGTTAAAACAAAGAACCTGCCTTGCCTTCTCTAATCTGGACTAACGAAAAGGACACTTTACTTCTGTTAGATTACCAGGTGATGCTGTGAATTATTTAAGCAAAAGACTGTTAGTGGGAGAAGGGAAGGGGTTGTTAAAACCATGCAATTCTTTCTGTATTATTTGCCTGTGTACCTCCAAGTCTCCCCACCCACCATCTCCACTCTACAATAAACTGCTGCTGGCTCAGTGTTCCCAAAACATTTTATTCTATTTTCTGGGTGAATGGAGGTTGCTTGTATTCTTATAGTTATGCTAAATTATTTCCAGTTTGGCCCCAACCAATCTTCATTATTCTCTTGTGATGGGGGTAGGCCAACTTTTCTTGAAATAGCTGCCTTCCTTTCCCCAAAATGCTCCATTTGCTGCTGACCCAAGGACCTTGCCTCACAAAACCCTTTATGTACATTATTTATTCTCATTTCAGTCCCTAAGTTAAGACGATCCAAATAAGCCCCTATCCCTCCAGGAGTAACAGCAAAAACTCATTGGTCATTATTCCAAATTGCTTAAATATTTTTTTTTTAATTTTTTTTTCAACGTTTATTTATTTTTGGGACAGAGAGAGACAGAGCATGAATGGGCAAGGGGCAGAGAGAGAGGGACACACAGAATCGGAAACAGGCTCCAGGCTCTGAGCCATCAGCCCAGAGCCCGACGCGGGGCTCGAACTCACGGACCTCGAGATCGTGACCTGGCTGAAGTCAGACGCTTAACTGACTGCGCCACCCAGGTGCCCCTAAATTTTTTTTAACATTTATTTATTATTGAGAGGCAGAGACAGAGCGTGAGCATGGGAGAGGCAGAGAGAGGCGAGACCCAGAATCCGAAGCAGGCTCCAGGCTCTGAGCTGTCAGCACAGAGCTGGACGTGAGGCTTGAACTCACAAACCGTGAGATCATGACCTGAGCCGAAGTCGGACGCTTTACTGACTGAGCCACCCAGGCACCTAAATTGCTTAAATATTTAATTTTATACTATTTTGTTCCCATTAAATATGTTATTCAAATACAAGGTTCACATATTTCATTTTTTATTGGCCATCGTATCTTGTCTCGTGTTTTTCTGTTTGGAAATGAATAAGATAGCTAAATATGGGAAAGTTAAAGAGGTCCCTGCACTAAAAGTGAAATGAAATGAAAATTTCATTGAAATTTAAATGAAAATTAAGGAAGTATACATCACTAAGAGATTATGGGCAAGGTAAATGAGACACTTAAAACTCTCTATATAGTGTGTTTCAGAAACCTAGTACCAGCTCGGTTACTAAACCTACTCTATTAAAAATCATAATTTTTGAGGATTATGAGCTTTTCCAATGGTATATGTTTTAGGTCTTGGTCAAATGTGATCAAGGTGCAGTGCTTCCTCGACCATCAAACAGCAGATTCAGCACAGGTCTTCAGAGATTCCTTGGGAGGAAATAAACACACCACAAGCACAAACTACTCATTCCAGCATCTTAAGCCAACCACATGGACCATTTTAATTAAGTACTTTTGACATGCAGAAGCTTAAGCAGAATCCACTTATATTTGGACTTTAGTGATCAAACCAGGAAATAAAGTATAGTACTACAGTACTCCATTTTTTCTACATGTTTCAGGCATAGGTGAGGATATTACCAACAGGTGACACTACTCTTGGATTATGTGTTTTCTGAAATATAAACTGTCTCAATATTAGCAGAAGCTTTTTTCTGAAATATACCTGATTACTTTCAGCTTTCCCAATATCTTACTGAAGTACCCCTTAGGTCAAATCTTTCATCCTTCAGAGTCAAAGGGAATCCAGTGCAAAAAATATATATATATTTGTGAATATGTGTTCACAGCTCCACTGTCATTAAACATTCGAAGAGGGAAAGGTAGAATAATCATAGTCAGCTCAGGCTGCCAGAGCAAAATACAATGGACTAGGTGGCTCGAGCAGCAGAAAGGTATTTTCTCAATTCCAAGATCAAGATGTCAGTCTTACCAGCTGCTGGTGAGAGCTGTTTTTATGGCTTGTAGATAGCAACCTTCTTGATGTGTCCTCAAATGGCAGGGAAAGAAAAAGAGAACAAGTTCATTGCTGTCTTTCTTTACAAGGACACTAATTCCATCATGGGAATCTACCCTCAGAACCTCATCTAAACTTAGTTATTTCCCCACGGCCCTATATCCAAATATCATCACATAGGGAGGTAGGACTTCAACATATGAATTTTGGAGGATTCAACTGAGTCCACTGCAAGTAGGAATGAGGTCAGTTTCCATTTTCAGGAGACTGAACACACATAATCTTTTTTTTTCAACGTTTATTTATTTTTGGGACAGAGAGAGACAGAGCATGAACGGGCGAGGGGCAGAGAGAGAGGGAGACACAGAATCGGAAACAGGTTCCAGGCTCTGAGCCATCAGCCCAGAGCCTGACGCGGGGCTCGAACTCCCGGACCGCGAGATCGTGACCTGGCTGAAGTCGGACGCTTAACCGACTGCGCCACCCAGGCGCCCCAATACATATAATCTTTAGACAACTACTTTATTACTAGGAATTCCATGGAAGTTTATCCCCTTAATGTTTTCATATGTATTCAGAAAATATTTTGGACTTTATCTTGATGTACAGAAAACTGTATCTCCAGCCTACAACATTTAGTCAGCCAGTGGATACCCAATTCCTTCTTCCTGAATTTCACCTGAAACAAGACCTCTAGGCTTTTACTATACTTCCTCTAACAAGACATATAAACACATTTCATTGAAATAGAATACCTTATTTATTATTTACCATAAGTTGCATTTGCATTGCTTAATACATATTTGCATCTAATCCATCTTAATTGCAATTAATAAAAAAAATTGCCAAATATAGGGTATAAGAAAATTTCAGCACTAAAACATACTCAGGTGAGCATTTTCAAGATCATTTTATCCCATGACACTTGTCCTCAGCAGGAGCTCAGAATGTTTGCTGATAGATGTATATCATATGACAACACGAGGGATGATTGAAAACTGACTCATTCCAAAGACAGCAGGGGACAATAGCAGGGGGTGGGGTGTAGGAACTAAGAGTTCACTTTCAATATGCTACACTTTAAGGTGATTTTCTCCCTCACTGAATTGTCTGCTTCTTTAAATGAATTCACTAATCTCTTAAAATGGGCTGGTGTAGACCATATCCTAAAACAGCATTGATATACTTAGTAAATATTGGTAGAAATAAATGCATGTATTGATATACTTAATAAATATTGGTAGAATAAATGCATAAATGAACTCCCAATGCTCCCCCATACCCCCTACACCCAACATACAAAAAGCAGTAACAACCACAATCCTATCAGCGTGTTTTTGTTTTTTATTTCCTGAGAAACAGATACAGGATGTTTTTTCTCTAGCTGTAACATGGTATTGGGTATTGGTGTCTATGAAAGGGAAGAATTAAAATTAATACCATAAATTCTATTTATTGATTTAAAAACCAAATCATTAGGTAGTTAAAATAATAGTCTATATCCCAGCTGCTGATATGAATTAACAAATTAGCATGTTCCTGCTCGTGTATTCCAGTAACATTTTATGAACTTCTGGCCTCTACTAGGCTCTCTTCTTGGCTCTGAGATTTTAAAGATAAATAACCTACAGACCTGACCCACAAGATGCTTATAATCCAGCGGGGGGAAGATAAATATTCAAGCATATCAATTATAATACATGTTTTTGCAATCGATAGTATCTATATAAAAGTGAAGTGGTCTGTGAATCTAAAGGAAAAAAAAAATTAAAAGCAACAGAATACTGGAAAGGCCAACCACGGAGATCAATTCAAATTCAATTGATGAATCAGTTCTACTTCAAATGACGGAAAGAGACTGCTAGGTGGAGTCATTCATATATATTTACACTTTAAAGTTTTTACTGTCATATAATCCACTTGTAGGTTATAATCCAGTTGTAGGTTCCCACATAACCTTCCTCTAGCTTCCCCTAATATAAATATCTTACTTTGTCACAGTATAATTATGAAAATCAGAAGGTGAGCATTGATACAATTATATGAACTAATACATAGATCTTACTATTTTGCCACAGGACACATGATCCAAGTTCATCTTCTCAGCCTAATCCCTCCTCTTGGCTACAGGAATGAGTTTAGGGTGTGGTTAAATGCTTATAACAATTTAATAAGACTCAAATCAGGTGTTTTAATAGAATTCATCAGGAAATAGAAGATTCTTTTGTGCTAGAATTTCTAGGTATAGAATGAGAATCTCGGAACTACTAGAGGAGAAGATGTCTAGAAAAATATAGAGAGATTCTTAATGATATTAACATAGTACGGCAGTGACTGATAAAGATCTATCCCTGAATGCCTAGTTATAGGATTAAACAAATGACCTTTTACTTAGACTACCTGGAGTTTGATTTTCTGTCATACGCTAAATAAAAATATATATATATATATGTGACTGATAGATATACACAAGTGACTTCCTTCAGGTAAGAGCACTTTTAAGTCATATATGTATATATAATTACTTACCTAATTGCCCTTGGAAACAAAGGTATACATAAATTATAGGAGACATATCTGGACTCTGAGTATGCTAACTTGTCACAACCTAAGTTTTCTCATACACGGAAAATCAAATCTATCTTACTGATTCCTGAGACAATATGCTTGAGCACTGAGCACCTAGCACCATAGTGTAGATGGTAAGCTAGATAGTGTGCCAGGTCATCAGTGAATGACCACACCCCTGTCTTTCACATAATTCAAGGGGGTTCTCACTGTTGGTACCAAGGATAACTCATTGAGAACAAGATCTGAGAGAGGCAAAAGAAATTATATTCTCACTCTTCATGAATTCCTCAACTGCCCTACTCACTCACTCCTTTGGTGGAAATGGTGCTGGGGGACTGAAATTTTCCCTTTATATTCAGGATTTAGACAAGAAGTTTGATATAAAAACTGCCACGATTATTTTCCTGTTCTCATCTTTGAAAGTCGCAGCCAGGCTGAGAGTGTGTTTGCCAAGTTTTCCGCCTGGAGGAAAATTGTGTGGCTGAGTTATAAATACATTGATGGATCCAGCTGGAACTGTCTCTTGTAATTTAATATGCAAAGAAATAATCTGAGTCATAGATGGAGACAAGCAGCTCCTTTCAGATAAGAGCGCTCTAAGTTTGGCTCTACGGAAGACTTTCAAAAAGCTTCTTCCACAGAACAAGAGATGGTCACAGGGCAAGTGGGGTCAAACTTTGTCCTTTAAAATAGCATTCAATTGCCCGTCCCAGTCTTTGTTCCAAACATAAGCAAAGGGGCTTATGCCACCTGAATTCTTTCTTAATAGGCTTAAATCAAAGGATGGTCTATAAAGTGTTTGCCAATTTTGGAAAGAAAATAAATTTTAGTAGCTGAGAAGTGCACATTTTTTATATTCCTTTAAGTTACATAATATGTACATGTACCCACTATGGATGAGATAACACACCACAGAGTGGAGGGGAAGAGAGGCTAAGAATTGCAATTGGACTCCTCCAGACCCTGCCCTGAATATAATGTTGAAGTCATATATTAATCCATATGCAGTTGAATTATTTTGAAGAGTTTATGATACTATTATGTCAACAGTACCATAAACATTTTAATTAAAAATAACAATGGTGTTAATAGTACTTTTTTAATAAGAACCTATACCATTTGATACATATGGACACTGTTTTAACTATTGTTTATAAAGAATCATCCCTGGGGCGCCTGGGTGGTTCAATCGGTTAAGCGTCCGACTTCGGCTCAGGTCATGATCTCACGGTCTGTGAGTTCGAGCCCCGCGTCGGGCTCTGTGCTGACAGCTCAGAGCCTGGAGCCCATTTCAGATTCTGTGTCTCCCTCTCTCTCTGCCCCTCCCCTGTTCATGCTCTGTCTCTCTCTGTCTCAAAAATAAATAAACATTAAAAAAAAAAAAGAATCATCCCTAAAACCCAGGGGCTACAAACAGCAATTTGTTATTTATCTTAATTATGTGGGGTGGTTAGGAGATTTTCACTGGTTTCACCTGGATTCACTCTTGCATGTATCTGGAGGAGGATTGGCTATTAAAAAAGATTCTAGATCCTCTTTCCTATGTCTGGTAATTGATGGTGCTGCAAGTAAGGCATTTCTATTCTCCTCCATGTGCTCTCTCACACTCCATTTGGCTAAACCACCTTCCTTCCTCACATGGCAGTTTCAGGGCAATGCTCCAAGAGGTTACAAATCGAAGTTCTAAGTCTTCTTAAGGCTCAGCCTAAGAAGCAGTCTAATTTCTCTTTCATGATTTTCTCTTAAGTCAGAGCAGGTCCTGAGGTCAAGCCAGGTTCACAAAGTAGTGAATGAAACATGGCAAATATGAGAAAGCTGAAGCTCAGAAAAGTTCAGAAATTAAATAGTAAATGTCAGAGTGAAGATTCAAACCCACAGCTACTCATGGGGCCAATGTTTGTGAGTTTTCCACAGTGGCTGCCTGTGTGTTCAGTTTTGTTAAGCACTTTTTTTACCTAAGATTTTAACTCTATCATTCCTGTGAGATAGTTGATGTGGGTATTTTAACAATAAAAATAGAGGTTCAGAAAAATTTGTGATTTTGTCAGAGAAAAGTTGGTAAGTAGGAGTATAATATAGAATATATTAAACTTTACCAATCTCCTTCGGATGTCAATGATGTCATTCATTCATTCATCCCCATTACTCTGTGGAGACTGTAGAGTTAGGGCATCAGACTCAACCAAGGAGGGCAATTAGGAGGCTACTATGATGATGATAGTGATAATGGTAATTCAGATCAGGGTATATAAATGGAGTGAAGTGGACTGGTTTGTGATATCATTTTGAGATAAAACTGTGAGAGATCATAACTTTTCATCAAATCAGTTCCTCAAACTTGTGCTGCTCTGCTTTTCAGGTTATCCTAGTAGGCAGTATCTCTAAGGATTCATTGTCATCTGGATTTTCAACCAATGGGAGGCACAAGTGGGAGATCTGAAAGGAAAGAAACAGAGCAGATGGTGTTGCTCACATGATCCCTCTCTGCCTCCCAGCTCCATCCTCAAAGGATGCTGTATATCTTCCAGGGCTTCATCTCTGCTGCATAATTCCAAGTTTCTTCTACCAACCTAAGAAAGGTAGCAGCTTCCTGTGTTCCTAGGTTCCCAAAGGAGTCTTCTCTTCGGCTTTCTGTTTATCTACCACCGAGGTCATCAATTCCCAGGCAAATCACCTTTCTTCTAAGTAAACACAATACTTTTTATTTTCCTGCTTGGATCTCGGACTGATAGTGACTCAGTGATGGGTTTCATGAAGAAAGGGAGGAAAAGGGTAACCATCATTTGAGGTTTGAGCAAGTACATGGCTGGAGGTTCCTCTTATGAAGATCTGAAATCTTGCATGTGTGTGCACTTGCTAATTTTCATTCTTTAAGACTTAGTTTAAATATCAACCCTCAAAAACCTTCACCTTGAACTCTCTATGTAAAATAGATCTTCTAGCTTAGCCCCACACTTTTAGTTTTTGTTTCATTTAGTAATAAGTGAATTATTTTTATTTTTTTTAACTTTCTGTGTAAAAATATAAGTTCTATGGTGGCAATGCCATGATCTTCTTGTTCCTTGTCATATTCCAAGTGCATCTCACACTAATTGATAGATTAGTGTTTGTAGAAGGAAAAATGAAAATAGGAAGGGAAGAAGAAAGGAAGGGAGGTAAGGAGGAAAGAAAGCTAGAGAACAAGGGAGGGAAATAGGAAAGGAGTATGACAAGAACTTTATACTACCTCTAACCACGTCTATCCCTACCACTGACACACCAACTCTATGCAAGCAAAGAAAACTGCCTAGCACCATGACAGAAATGAGGTGAGTCCTTCTCCCTCTTGAAAACATCAATAACCGGCCTGCATTTCTGGTTGTACCTGCCCTAGGATATTCTAATTATTTTCTCTACCTTCCAGGAGACAACCTTACCATATATTAAGACTCAAATGACATATATTAAGACTCAAATGTATTTCTAGGGATGCACCTTTATCTATGTCTGTCATTGTACTACTTAGATCTTTTGTTTTAGACTGTATGCCTGATGGGAAAAATTAAAGTCTAACATTTGCATATTCTTTCTATATAAGACTCTAGTTGGGGGACAGACCCCATCCTAAACAATCTACCTCCACCCAAATGCAATTAACCAGTTCATAATCAGGTTTGTTCTTAGGTGTAATACCTTGAAAGCAAAGTGGTGCAGAAAAACTTGGGAATTAAACACAGACAGGTTCATCCCACCTCTGTCAATTACTAGCTTGTTATTTCAATAAATCCTTTTCCCTTCCTGAGCATAAATCTTCACATTTGAAAGTAAAAGATAATTACCCAATGATAATTACAGTATCTGAAAAACAAGATACATTAAACATTTGTTGAAGGAAAGACTGAAAGCCTGTCTCTATTGCTATGAAATTTATGTGATTTTTACATGAGTACAAAATAATAACATGGTGCCTGTTCCACAGAGGTACTCACCAAATATTAGCTCACCAAACCTCCAAATGCTAATTGATATCAGATTACCAGACTTCAAATCAGCCCTATTCTGCCCAGTCATTATGATCATTAGCGGCTGCAGAAGTCTCAAAGGACTGCCTTATGCCATTTTCACTTCACTGAAGTAGTTATTTCATTCTACCAATTTCTTCCTGGTTCTGTGTTCACATAACTGCCCCACACTACCCTCAACTCTGCATTTCTAAACCTCATCTCATCTCCCATCTGAATGCACCTCATTTCCTTCTAAACTCTTATATTTTCAGGCCATAAGCCACATTACAGACATGGGGTCAACACCCTCTGACCGTGTACGTCCAACTGATTCTTACACAAAAATCTCTAAATACATTATTTTCTTTCCTGTCTTCACTACCTATGTCTTAGTTCCAGTCCCTATTGTATTATTCTTTAATTCTTTTCTATTTTAATAGACGGCTTATAAGATCACTTGAGGATCCTCATTTCCTATGTACTTCACTATTTATGTTGCTACTTGAGTGATTTTCCTTTTAAAACATCACATAAATAGATGAAAAATGAAAATCGTATATAACCATTATCATTCTCAGTTTCCTTATCTGGGTCGTCATAGGAAAAATTCCAAACTAACCATAATACATCATACTCTTCACAATGCAGACCCCACCTACCTCCCTGGCTTTGTCACTAAGGTGACTATACACTTTTTATTATTATTATTATGATTATTATTATTAAGACTTTATTTTGTAAGAGTTCTAGATTCACAACAAAATTGAGAGGGAGGTACAGGGATTTTCCATATACCTCCTACGTCCACTCATGCAAACCTCCCCTCATTGTCAACCTCTCCCACCCAAGTGGTGTGTTTGTTGTAAGTGATGAACTTTTCTTTTCACATCACAATAACCCTGAGTCCATAGTTTACACGAGGGCCCGCTCATTATATCACATATTCTATGGTTTGGACAAATTTATAATGACATACAGATGTGTATACCTTTATAGTATATGCAGTAGTTTCACTTCCTTACAAGTCCTCGTGCTCTGCCTATTCATCCCTCACCACCTCCCAACCCCTGGTACTCCCTAATCTTCTTAGTTTTTCCCAAGATTTGTCCTTTCCCAGCATGTCATATCGTTGGAATCCTAGATTGGCTTCTTTCACTTAAGAATATTCCTTTAAGTTTCCTTCATGTCTCTTAATGGCCTGATGGCTCATTTCTTTTAGTTTTGGGTTCTTTTTACTTTTGCAATGTATTTCTTTAGGGAGAGATTCATGGTATGCTCTAAGGGTATCATGATTTCACTTCCTTTAAATTGGTGATGAAGGACTTTGAAAGTATTGATCTAGTGAACTCGATGGATACATACACACACACACACACACACACACACACACACACACCTTCAAAATTACAAATGTTTTCTTAAAAAAAACACACACACAACTGACAAAAGGAGTTCTGAACAGGGAACAAAAATAAAACTTAGCAGAGAAAGAAAAAAATAATTTACTACCCAACACATGTACTCAGCAATCATACCCAACAGTATCACTGTCCTTGGCATTTTGCTTCCCCACCAACAGCCTCTAAGAATAAACAATAAGAAGGAACAGCTTGTTCATCTTTTCATATGCTGCCCCAAACATATGTTATCAAAACTTTGCCTTTTTAAAAATATCATTAAAAGCATTAAAGATAAATCAGGCCTTTGTGGGTTTAATTATTCAGTATATTGCATTTTAATTATTTATTAATATTCTGTCTTTGACAAACATTTCCAGAGAATTAGGGAGGTTATAATAAAAAGATTAATTGACTCCATTAATATTCCAGAATGAGCCTAGTTTATGCATCAACTGGGCAAAGCACATCTATCTTCTTTGAAGAGAACCCAAGACTAGCTTTGTAACCTTGGGGAAACTGTCTGACATCTTTAAGCCTTCATTTCCTCATCAGTAAAACAGAGATACTAATCATGTCTTTAACAAGAGATTCATATAAGGATTAAAGGAATGAAGTATATTAAGGAGGTGGCACAATGCCTTAAAGTGTCCAATAAATATTTATTAATATCCAATAGGGGCGCCTGGGTGGCGCAGTCGGTTAAGCGTCCGACTTCAGCCAGGTCACAATCTCGCGCTCCGTGAGTTCGAGCCCGCGTCAGGCTCTGGGCTGATGGCTCAGAGCCTGGAGCCTGTTTCCGATTCTGTGTCTCCCTCTCTCTCTGCCCCTCCCCCGTTCATGCTCTGTCTTTCTCTGTCCCAAAAATAAATAAACGTTGAAAAAAAAAATTAAAAATATCCAATATTCTTTCCAGTTACAGAGACAAGGTAACACACATTTTTACACTAATGGAAAGGGTCTGGGAATGCTCTGGGTGGGTGGTGATATTTGAACTGCTTTTGGAGGATGATGTAATATGCTCCAAGGGGAAAAGGCACTCCAGGGACTGGGGAAAGCATCAGCACAACATTATATTTAAATCCTATCTCTTCTGTGATTGATTTACTGCTGAACACTACCCAGAACTACTCTACAACATTAATGAATTAGGAAAATTCAAAGCAATACTTAGAACACAGAAGATACTGTCAGAATTTCCCACCAAGGTGTAAAAATCTATCTACTCAAACAAGGCATTACATGCACCCATATTCAGTCTTAGGAGCAAAGCAGATTCGTAAGAAGGCCCCTCAAACGTGATCTTCTTCCAAGCTCTTAAGATATAACAGGAAGGGTAATAATCTCTGCCACCTTGGTTAAGCCTTTGCTATTCTTAAATTTAGAAGGGAAAAATGTCTGAATCTAGGATGAATTATCAACAATGCTATCTGGTATGTCACTTTTTGTTTTTGATAATCTAAAGTCTGTCAGTTTCCCCAGAGCGACTAATACCAACATTCCGCAGATAAAGAAAAACAGGTAAACAGCACCTGTGGAATGTTTATTTATTTATTTGTAAATACCACACAGATCATTTTATAGGTATCATCTTATTTAAGCCTCACAACAGGCCTGTGAGAATGATAGTATAAACATGTTTGGGGAAGAAACCAAGGCAAAATGAACTAGCCAAAGTCACATCAAGTGTGCACTGTTAATTGCATGCTACTAAAAATTCATCTCCTTATCCATTCTTCTATGACAGTACTGTAATCATTGCAAGTAGTCTGCATATTAACCTACCTATTCCAATTAATTATAGCATTTTAGTTTTCCAGGTTCTGCCTGTGGAATCCAAGCATCCCAAAATTCATTAGTAATCCAAGAAACTACAAGTCCATACATTCCTTTGTGTAAACAGGATCACTAGGAAAGAGTGTTGACTATATTTAGAAACCCCCCTGGATCTGTCTCCAATAACCAAACTTTGACTAACACTCCAAATCCCATGTTATTGGTGTTTAAGTCCATCTTCCAGCCAGTACAGCATGTGGGGTAGGCACAAATCAGAACAAAAAAGGTCTGCATTTTGGTTCTGTTACTAATAAACTGAGTAATTCAGGGGAATGATTTTATCAATCCCCTTATGAGGAAATGGGAACATTAAATGTACCTGCCACATTAAATGTACCCACCAGCCTACACTCCCAGATTGGAAAACATCCTAGACAGTTTCCAATGTATTCCATAATAAATAATTATATGTTAACTATTTGTACATAATTTTTGCCATCATTATCCTCATCATCATTTTAAGATTATCTGTTGCTTTATTCACCTCCAGTGGCTCCTGTAATCAAGAAAAGATTATCAGTATGAAAACAGAGTGACAGCAGGTATGGGAAACGTCATGTCTCAGAAACCTCAAGTGTGGATTTAGAAATTACTTTTATTAAAAGGAACCAAAGTCTGTTTTCTGACTGAGCCAAGCAGAATGTTTAGGAGATACTCAAAGGATTCAGAGAGAAAAATAATAAAGAGTCAAATAAAAAAGAGAAAAAGAGAAAGAAATAATGACAGAGAAAAGATGTTAGTTTCTACTGGAACCTCTCTTTAGATCATGCTAATTACTGGAGACTGATGGCTTCAGGGAAATTGATACATCTACAACTCAGCTTTCTTGCATAAAAATAAGATCTTACTGGCTTCAGAATGTTCTAGTTTTAACTCTGCTTTTATGTAATTCAAATAGGAAGGAGAGAGACTTGTAAATTGTAGATGACTGTCCCCTCGATTCCTTAGACTTCACCAGGAGAACCTGAGTGTGAGAACAGAAATTAACAAGACACTTACTTGTAAACAACAGCCTTACTGGCTCAGTACTTATCCGAATGTTTTCCTGGGATATTTTTCACAGGACTTTAGTTAGCCATGAAACAGCCTGTTTAAAACTGTTCCGGTGTCAAAAGGGGGGAATGAACAATCCTTAAGTACAAAGGGATTTTTGCTAACTCAGCTCCCTAGAAGAATCAATACTGTATCATAACTCCCCCCCTCCCATTGAAATAGTGTGGTTTAAAATATAAAGATTCTACTCTTCTTTGGGAAAAAGCAATGTTTAAATTTTCCACCTGACATGTTATAGTGTTATATTTCATGTCAGGTTGTTTCAGGCATGGCAAATGATAGGAAGCCTCAGTGATACAATGATACAAATTCTGCAGCTCACATTGAGTTATCTTAGTGAAACATATCAGCTTGAAAACATACATGGGGAAGACATACAATTCTGAAAACCAGAGATAATACCCAGGGGTCCCAGAGATAGTGATGTTCATCATTTATTTTGGATGCAAGGACAAGGTAATAAAAGCAAGATAGTAATACTATTTATCCAGCTTCATAAAATTAAGACAACAGAAAGATTTTTGCTTTAACTCAAGGGGTAGATAAACCTAAAAACAGCTAAATAGAACCAGTTGAATATAAATAAATAATTCTAAAAATGACAAGAAGTGTAATATTTATCTCATACCTACTGTGTGCCAGAATCTTTCTGATATATTTGATTTAATAATCATAATTTTCATCATGTAGGTAATATTATTTTCAATCTTCATTTCTTTTCCAAAAAAAAAAAAAGGGAAAAATAAATTGAAGTTCAGCATATTGAGCTCAATTCCCCACCATCATCTTTTTTAAGCCATCCAAAGACCACATATTTTTTTTTTTCTTTTTGGCATGGCTTTGAGTCAAGAGCCAAATAATGCCGTTTTTTTCTGTTGTCACAAACACTGCCCTTTGTCAGGCCTTTATTACTCTGGCTTAAAATTCTATAGTGATTTTTTTTAATGATTCACCCAAATTCAGCTCCTTGTTAAAGCCTTCCATACCCTTGTAGCCAAGTTTTTATTATCTTTAAGTGTAGTGCCAATCACTCATTCGTGTCCTCAGAAAACATTATTGGAATTATTTCCAGTTTTAAATGCCATCTGAGCAGCACAGAATTGCTGGCTCGGCCTCTCCCAATTTCCCACTAAAATAACTAGAAACCTACAGAAATCCCAAACGTTCTTCCAGGCAACCAAAGAACTCTGAAAGAGAGCTTTGGAAACTGAATAAATGTAGACGCAACCTAGGCCTCACAGCATCCATGGATAAATGTAGGGTCAGAAAACTAAACAGACTCTCTTATAAAACATTAATGTCAAAGTGATTTAAATATATAGGAATACCAGATACAAAGAAAAGGGTCTTCAGCCAATCCCAGAAACATAGGACATGTTTCATGCAGGCTAAGGGGCAGCAAGAAAAAGAGGTGCAGATCATAAAGAATCCATGAAATACCCATATGCAAAAGTTGACTCCATTAAAGAGAGTCATGGTTACAGATTATAGATGTTAAGCCAAACATGCAGGGAGAAAATCATAACTATATTGAACAGTAGGTTTACTTACTGCCAGAAAATGTTAGGACTGAAAATGCCAAAAAAAGGAACCAGACTGAGAAATTATAGCTCATATTTGCTATATGACAAATAGAAATCTACCAGTCGGATATGTTAGGAGATTCCTTTATCTCTTTATTGATGTTTCTTATCTCAGTTTAGAAATGATGTATTTATCAACTCTGCAATCACCTCTTGCCACCACATATGATTTTTCAGCCGCAACAGCCTGAGGGTTCTTCCTTTCTCATCCACATCAGGATCTCAATTACTCTTTATACTCTTGGACTAGAAGATGCAGAAAGTCATTGGCCAGTAAGTAGAAGCTACAGGGGTAGGATGTAGATAGAAGGATGATAGGAAGGCTTTTGGTAGGCATGCATGTAGGCGGCTGTTGTTGTCAGGCATTCCATTTGCCAGATTGTCTGAAAACCTAACACTCAGGATGAGGCTAACAGGTCTAAAGTAGATTTAAACAGGAGCTGTACGGGAAGTGGGCACAGAGCTATTAACAAACCTACTTCCACCTGTGGAAATCCATGGGCATTTTATATAATGGGATGGTTGGCCAACTCCAACTAGGAGGCCTCCCTTTTTTAGGTGTAGAAATGAAAGTAAAATAAATCTATCCATCTGTCTATCTTTATATCTCACTGGAAATACATTATAGAGCGATGGAAAGGTATATCATCCAGACACTGAAGGATAACCTCTACTGGCCTTATAATCTGACATTGTTCTGTTTTTATGGACTAGTTAATAGAACAAGATAGGAATCACTTTAAAACTAAGCCACAGTAGGGACACCTGGTTGGCTCAGTTGGTTAAGCACCTGACTTTGGCTCAGGTCATGATCTCACGGTTTGTGAGTTCAAGCCCCAGGTTGGGCTCTGTGCTGACAGCCTACAGCCTAGAGCCTGCTTCGGATCTGTGTCTCCCTCTCTCTCTGCCCTCCCTGGCTCACTCTCTGTCTCTCAAAGATGAATAAATGTTTTAAAAAATTAAAAAGGAAAAACTAAGTCACAGGAAAAAATAAGTACATAGAACTATAGTTAGTATGATTCTGACTCTATCCGTGTCAAATTGTGTTTGTATGTAAGGGAGGTACATATTCATGTTTAACTGGAAGGAAATGTATGAATAATATAATTATTATCTCTGAGTAATGGATTTGGGAGGACTTTCATGTTCTCTTACCTACTTTTCCATGGTTTTAAATTTCTTATAGTTGTCACATTCTTTCTTTGTAATAGAAATAAAGATTTAAAAATAAATGAATAAAATAGAGTCGCATGCAGCAAGTTCCCCATGAGCTGCTTCCAAATGTGCTATTTCTGTTAGCATTCAAGGCTTTGCGTATTTTGATTCTAATTGTCACTTTAGTCTTCTCTTCATTACTCTCTGGCAAACATGCCAAACCAAGTTCTCACTTTGGCTAGTATCCTCTAGCCAGGGCACTGTAAACTTACACAAAGGAAAAAAAATATTTATCAGCAATTTTATGTTGCTTCTATAGTCAGACAACTTATATTCAGTATTACCTTAGGAAGGCTCTATTTTTCTATATCTTAGTCTGCCCATCTCCCTATTAAAAGGTTTAATTTTATTCAAGTATTTCATGTTAAGGGAAAAGCTTATCTTGGAATAATCTAGTGATTCCTTTCTATGCATCCATACCTGTATATCAACTCCTTTTTCCTATTATATATTCCAGACCACGTGATCCATTAACCATAAGCCTTCCACTTATCAGCTGTGGTTTTCTTCATACCTTGGCTTCCCTTGTTCTCTCCACGTGATGTCACTTGTGCAAAGCAGTACCTCAAGGCCCAAATCAAATGTCCCCATCAGTTAAAGATCATTCCCCCCTTTGGCATCCTAGAACATCTCACCCCTCTAACTTCTTTCAAGTATTTGTCCCGACTGTACTTGCTGTGTAACAGTACATTTTTTGGAGGACAAAAGGCTACCTTTCTCTGTGTTCTCTGGTTTGCACATTCATATACTATGTGTGAATAGCCATTAAAAAAAGGTGCAATCAACGTTTCACCATTGACATGTAGTCCTTTGGAAATATGCCAGGAAGCACAGAATAAGACTCAAGGAAATGGGACTGGAGAGATGTAGGAAGGAAAAGAGAGAGCTTTCTCCTCTTGTGGACAAGTTACCTTTTTCACAATCCAAGGTAACATGAATGCTAGAGACAGGACCCTGAAATTGCAATCGATCCCTAACACACTAACTGGAAATTACTCCATTCACTGCAAAAAATAAAGAATGGCCAGAGCCAAAGCAAAGCTAAGTTCCTTCCTTTTCCTATAAATAAAGTAACCAAGAATTATGATAGTAACAAAAACAGAATAGAGGGGGAAAAAAAACGCGTTTCCTTTTCCAAGTCCAAATGCATTCTTCTCTTTGCTATAAAAGGAGAAGTAAGTGGGGGCTTGTTGAAAGCCATGTGGAGAATACATGTGATTTCTTCCAAATAGATACATAGGTGTGTATTTTGTATACACACAGACACATATTCTCTCTTATAGTACACCTCTGCAATGACTCAGTAGTAGTACTTGAGATTATAGAGAATAAAAAGCCAGAGATGTCATCAGGTCTAACCTTTCACCTGTGCAGCAGGCTAAGTCATACCAGATCATGGGATCACTCAGCTACAGATCTATCAGTGTGTGTGTTGAGTATTAGGTCATTCCTACCTGACTACACGTTTCTCAGGGGAAGCCCTATGTCTATTTTCTCTCTTTGTCCCAAATCCCTACCTTGAGAAATAGTGAAAACAAACAAACAAAACAAAACAAAAAACAAAAAACAAAAAATGGTGGAATGAGTGAATACAATATTGAGCCAAACCAATAAACCAAAAGTTTTAATTTGCCTGTATTGTACCTGAGATGTTACATTCTACCTATTTCACTCAGAATCATGTTTTAGGCTGAAAAGGCAAAGCAGGAGGCTGATCTGTCTTTAGATTATTGACTGCGGCTGTCAACACTTCTGTGCGGCTTCTGACACTTCTTCTGGTTCTTTAATGACACATTTTCATGATCTCTTTGAACTTCTCTTCTTAATATTAGTTCCACTTGGTCAACACCTCTTACTCATTGATGGACCCTGGGAGCAATAAATCCTAGGTTATTGAATTTATGTTGCTTGCATCAGTCCAGACTGGTTCCTGACTTGATGAGGGCGGAAGCTGCTTTTAAAAATACAGTTTATTAGATTCTATCTCTGGGGATTGTTTCATTCCATTAGGAAAGAGTTAAAGAAGTGACATTTCAAAACTTTTCCAGGTGATTATAGTATTTTAATAATTTAGTTAACCTCTTGAGCTATGGGAGGCAGTTATACTTAACAACACAAGATTTGCCCAAGGAGATACCTTTATGAGGAAATGTTGACATGAGGAAGGGAGGCATGAGGCCAGGATATAATGGTCAAAGGCATAATTTACCAATAAAGACGGAAATATTCACTAACATTCCTCAAAATGCACTACACATGTCCTAATATTACTAGAGGTAATTTAGGGGTAGTGAAAAGTATACTTTTCATTTCAAATTTTCATTTAAATTCCAGTTAGTTAACATATAGTGCAATATTGGTTTCAGGAAAATTCAGTGATTCATCCCTTATATATAAACACCCACTACTCATCATAACATGTACCCTCCTTAATACCCATCCCCCACCCGCTTCTCTCCATCAACACTCAGTTTGTTGTCTATCATTAAGAGCCTCTTAGGGTTTGTTTCCCTCTCTTTTTCTTCTTTTCCTCCTCCCATATGTTCATCTGTTTTCTTTCCTAAATTCCACATGAGTGAAATATTATGCTATTCATCTTTCTCTAATTTATTTCACTTAGCATAATACACTCTAGCTCCATCCACATCAAAGCAAATGGCAAGATTTCATTCATTTTGATGACTGAGTAATATTCCATTGTATATATATACCACACCTTCTCTATTCATTCATCAGTTAATAGGCATTTGGGCTCTCCCCGTAGATTGGCTATTGCTGACAATGCTGCTATAAACATCAGGGTGCATGCACCCTTTTCAATTTATACAAAGGGGTGCAATTACCCTTTTGGGTAAATACCAAGCAGTGCAATTGCTGGGTCATAGGATAGTTCTACTTTTAACTTTGTGAGGAAACTCCATACTGTTTCAGTGACTGTACCAGTTTGCAATCTCACCAACAGTGCAAGAGGGATCCCCTTTCTCTGCATCCTCACCAACATTTGTTGTTTCCTGTGTTCTTAATTTTAGCCATTCTGACAAGTGTGAGGTGGTATCTCACTGTAGTTTTGATTTGCATTTTCCTGATGATGAGTGATGGTGAGCATCTTTTCATGTGCCTGTTAGCCATCTGTAGGTCTTTGGAAAAAAACATCTACTCATGTCTTTTGCCCATTTTTAAACTGGATTATTTGTTTTTTGGATATGGAGTCTGGTAAATTCTTTACAGATTTTGGATACTAACCCTTATCTGATATGTTATTTGCAAATACCTTCTCCAATTTCATAGGCTGACTTTTCTGTTGATTGTTTCCTTTGCTGTGAAGAAGCTTTTTATCTTGGTAAGGTCCCTATAATTCATTTTTGCTTTTGTTTCCCTTGCCTCCGAAGACAGGTCTATTAAGACATTGCTATCACCAAGGTGAAAGAGGTTCCTGCCTGTGTTCTCCTCCAGGATTTTGATGGATTCCTGTCTCACATTTAGGTCTTCCATAATTTTCAATTTATTTTTTGCATACAGTTTAAGAAAGTGGTACAGTTTAGGGGAGCCTGCGTGGCTCAGTCAGTTAAGCATCCGACTTTTGAGTTTGGTTCAAGTCATGATCCCATGCTTTGTGAGTTTGAGCCCAGCATTGCTGTGAGTGCAGAGCCTGTTTGGGATTCTCTCTTTCCCCCCCTCTTTCTTCCCCTCCCCTGCTCTCTTTCTCTCTCTCAAAATAAATGAATAAACTTTACAAAAAAGTTAAAAGAAAGTGTTGCAAGTTTCATTCTTTTGCATGTCACTATGCAGTTTTCCCAACACCATTTATTGAAGAGACTCTCTTTTTTCCACGGAATATCCTTTCCTTCTTCACCAAAGATTAGTTAACCGTATAATTATGAGCCCATTTCTGGGTATTCTGTTCCATTGATCTTTGTGTTTGTTTTTTGCTCTAATACCATACTGTGTCGATGAGTGCAGCTTTGTCATGTACCTTGAAGTCCAGAATCGGGATGCCTCCAGCTTTGCTTTTCTTTTTCAGGATTACTTTAACTATTCAGGGTATTTTGGGGTTTCATACAAATTCTATGATTGTTCTAGCTCTGTGAAAAATGCTGGTGTTATTTTGATAGGGATTGATTTAAAAGTATAGATTGCTTTGGGTACGATAGACATTTTAACAACATCTGTCCTTCCAATCCATGAACATTGAATCTTTTCCCATTTCTTTGAGTCCTCCTCAATGTCTTTCATGAGTGTTCTATAGTTTTCAGAGTACAGATCTTTTACTTCATTGGTTAAGTTTATTTTTACGTATCTTATGGATTTCGGTGCAATTGTAAATAGGATTGGTTCTTTGATTTTTCTGCTGTTTCATTGCTGGTATATAGAAATGCCAAAGATTTCTGTATGTTGATTTTGTATCTTGCAACTTTGATGAATTCATGTATTAGTTCTGACAATTTTTTGATGGAGTCTTTTGGGTTATCTACATAGAATACCATGTTGTCTGCAAATAGTGAATGTTTGACTTCTTCCTTGCCAAGTTGAATGCCTTTTATTTCCTTTTGTTGTCTGATTGTTGAGGCTAAGTCTTTCAGTACTATGTTAAAGAGTAATGAAGAGAGTGGACATCCCAGCCTTGTTCTGAACCATAGAAGAAAAGCTCTCAGTTTTTCCCCATTAGGGAAGATATTGTGAGTCATTGATATGACATTTATGACACTGATGTATGTTCGCTCCATCTATCCCTACTTTGTTAAGGGTTTTTTCTCAAGAATAGAGGCTGTATTTTGTCAAATGCTTTTTCTGCATCTATTGATAGTATCGTATGGTTCTTATACTTTCTTTTATTAAGGTGATGTATCACATTGATTGATTTGCAAATACTGAACCAGCCCTGCAGCCCAGGAACAAATCCCACTTGATCATGGTGACTAATTTTTTTAATGTACTGTTGGATTTGGTTTGTTAGTATCTTGTGGAGAAGTTTTGCATCCATGTTCATCAGGGATACTGATCTGTAATTCTCCTTTTTAGTGGGGTCTTTGTCTGGTTTTGGAAACATGGTAGTTTTGACATCATGGAGTTAGTTTGGAAGTTTCCCTTCCATTTCCATTTTTTGGAACAGTTTGAGAAAAATAGGTATTAACTCTTTCTTAAATGTCTGGCAGAATTCCCCTAGGAAGCCATCTGGCCCTGGACTTTTGTTTGCTGGGAGATTTTTGATTGATGATTGAACTTCTTTGCAGGTTATGGGTCTGTTCAAATTTTCTATTTCTTCCTGTTTCAGTTTTGGTAGTTTGTGTGTTTCTAGGAATTTATCCATTTCTTCCAGATTGCCCAGTTTATTGGTATATAATGTTCATAGTATTCTCTTATCATTTGTATTGCTGTGTTGTTGGTTGTGATCTCTCCACTTTCATTCTTGATTTTATTTATATGGGCCCTTTGTCTTTTCTTTTTGCTAAGTTTTGCTTGGGGTGTATCGATTTTATTAATTCTTTGAAAGAATCAGCTCTTAGTTTTGTTGATATTGTTTTCCTTTGTTTCGATATTGTCTATTTCTGCTCTAATCTTTATTATTTCTCTTCTTCTGCTGGCTTTTGGCTTTATTGCTTTTCCTTTTCTAAATCCTTTAGATATAAGGTTAGGTTATGTATTTGAGACTTCTTTTGCCTCTTTATTTAGGCCTGTATTGCAATATACATCCCTTTTAGGACTACCTTTGCTACACCCCAACTATTTGCTACATTTGGACTATTCTGTTTTCATTTGTTTCAATGCATTTTTAAATTTCTTTTCTAATGTACTGGTTAACCCATTCATCTTACCATAGTAAGATGTTCTTTAACTCCCATGTACTTGAGGGCTTTCCAAATTTTTTTTTTTTTTGTAGTTTACTTCAAGTTTCATAGTGCCGTGGTCTGAAAATATACATAGTATGATCTCAGTCTTTTTGTGCTTGTTAAGGGCTGATTTGTGACCCAGTATGTCATCTATTCTGGAGAATGTTCCATGTGCACTCAAAAAGAATGTGTATTTTGTTTTAGGATTAAATGTTCTAAATATATCCGTTAAGTCCATCTGGTCCACTGTGTCATTCAAAGCCATTGATTCTGGTGGGTTTTCTGCTTAGATGATCTGCCCATTGATGTAGGTGTGGTGTTAAAGTCCCACACTATTATTGTATTTATGTTAGTAATTTATATATTTGGATTATTCAAGTTGGGGGCATAAATATTTACAATTGTTAGATCTTCTTGATGGATAGACCCATAATGCCCCTCTTCGTCTCTTGTTCAATCTTTATTTTAAAATCTAGTTTGTCTGATAACAAAGCTGGAGTAGCCATACTTTTTGACCTCCATCAGCATGATAGATGGTTCACCATCTCCTCACTTTCAACCTACAGGTATAAAATTAGTCTTTAGACTTTTAGACACTTTCAGTCTTTAGGTGTAAAGTGAGTTGCTGGCAGGCAGCATATTATATATATATATATATATATATATATATATATATATACACATATACATATACATAAACACACATATATATGTATATATGTTCTTGATACCCTCTATGTTTGGATTGGAGCATATAGTCCATTTACATTTAGAGTGATTGTTTAAAGTGTATGCAAAACGTGTAATTCTTCAAGACTAAAGCAGAAAGAAGTTTCTTCTTTTTGAACTATTCTTTCATCCATGATAATTACATCAAGGAGAAAGTTTTAATACTCTTTGATAATTTTCACTTAATGAGAAAAAAAATGTCT
This sequence comes from Felis catus, assembly GCF_018350175.1. Classification (NCBI taxonomy): domain Eukaryota; kingdom Metazoa; phylum Chordata; class Mammalia; order Carnivora; family Felidae; genus Felis; species Felis catus. The sequence goes on from NC_058382.1 coordinate 40,210,272, forward strand.
CAGGTTCAGAGCTTTGGTAACAATGAGATCTAATTAGAATTTAATAGTATTCTTCTATTTTCTTAGGTTTATTTTCACCTTGTCTTTATGGCAAGTAATATTAGTTCTTTGTAAAATACCAATATACTCAAACCTCTTTGGTATGTGCACTTAAATATGTTGAGAATATTACAACATTAAGTCAGTATAGCAGATGACACTTGGTTGTGACAAAACCATGGATATGGCAAGAAATGACTAATTAGAAAAACTGACCAATAGCAATGGATACAAATGCCAAATAATCAATCTTCCAGAAATATATTTGAATTGGAATGGGGAGAGAACAGACCTACTCTCGGGGTGCCTTTGCACCCCCCTATTCTTGTTTACCTAAACTCGGGTGTGAGCATTTTATAGCTTTGTATTTCTTTATGCCCTGTTAACCCATTGGTGCAAGCCCAGGAGATTCTTAAACTTATCCCCACATTTCTGGATGAGATTAACTTTTGAATTGGTAAACTGAATAAAGCACATTGTTTTCTGTAAGGTGGGTGGTCCTCCTCTAACCATTTGGAGGTCACAATAGAAAAGGCTGATCCTCACAGATACATAAAGGGGAACTTCTCTTGCCTTATATTTTCAAGCTGGGACATCAGTTTTTGTTGTTGTTGTTGTTGTTGTTGTTGTTTGTTTGTTTGTTTTGAAGTTAAACTGAAACATCAGTTCTGCCTTGGGCTGTAGCCTGCTGGTGTTTGGACTGGAACTTAAACCATCAGCTCTCCTTGGGTATACAACTTGCTGATTGCCTATCTTGGGACTTGCCAGCTATCATAATCACATAAGCCAATTCCTTAAAATGAATGAATGTTGTGTTCTATTTCTCTGGATAATCCTAATATTCATACGTTGGTATGCTGTGGACAGGGAATTTCAGCAGGTATGAGGCCATCCATTTTATCATTCATTTCTCCCTAATTTTTTCCAACAATTTGCCCTAGCAGTTCTGAGATATAGGGGCCTCAAAAAGAACATTTTTAGTAAGAAATGTGACATCACTTAACTTTTCACCCTTACCAATTCTCTGGTCTTTTCCCAGACATTAGCCATCTCTCGCTTTAATCCTACATCCGCTCTTTTGATGGCCAAAAGAGAACTCTAGACTTAAGAGTCTACGACACAGAAATACCTTCGTGACAATACTGAGTAACAGATAACATTTGACCAAATGCCTGGGCATTCCATGACCTAGTCAAGTTGACAGAAAATTAACCATCCTAATAGGTATTCATTAAAACAATATAGTAGTAGAATGTCAGATGTAGGATCTACAGTAAAGCTTGTCACATACTTAGTATCTAATAATCAGTAGTTGACAGAAATCAACCAGCAAGGACATGTTCACATGTTTATAAGGTTTGCCTGCAATTGGACGGCTTGTATTAAGTCAAAAGAAGAGGGGGGGGGGAAGATTATAATAAGCATCAATTAAAAAGTTTTTTTTTTTTAAGTGACATGAGTTTCAGTAAAGTGGGTCAAAGAGGCTTTAAATCTGAATTTCCAGAACAGAGAAAAAACAGATGGCATTTGTGACAAGGTCATACCAATCAGCAAGCAGCCTGGCTTTTAAAAGGACCAAGGCTATGGTGGCAAATAAATCTAAAGCCAAAACTTAATTATTATAGATTTAGTAATTTCCCCTTATATTTTCTAAGCATCTGTTATCTCAAATGTAAAATGAGCAAGATGATACTGTTCTCCCGCATTCTTCTAGTCAAAACTAATTTTGGTACTTAAGGTGACAAGCCACCAGCACATGCTAATGCTATTTTACCTCCCTCACTTAAAAGAAAGACATCAAGGATGGTAACAATATCACAAAGAACTGAAGATCTATTGATTTGTTTAAATAGCCAGGAAAACTCATCAAAACAGTAGGTACATCCTAAAGTCTATCAAGAATATTATCTTGTGGCATCTGGGTGGCTCAGTTGGTTGAACATCTGACTCTTGGTTTTGGCTCAGGTCATGATCCCAGGGTCTTGGGATTGAGCCCTGTGTCGGACTCTGTGCTGAGTGTGGAGCTTGTTTAATATCCTCTCTCTCCCTCTGCCCCTCTCCCCCTCCTCACATTCTCTTAAAAAAAATAAATAAATTAAAAATAAAAAGAAAAGAAGAAAGAAAAAAAAGAATATTCTTTCATCTCTAGAATGTTGGTTAGAATGATACAGGAATTACTTCCAATGAAAAGAAAAAAAAGTGTAGATATAGAAAATGTGTAAGAGGTTAAATAGCTGGTAAGCAATTCTCAATACTTTTATATCTATTTGGTATCTTTTACAAACACTATATTCCACAGAGTAAGAAATCTTTAGAAAACCTGAGGACTGTTCTTAGTTTTGAGAAAACTATGATTCAAATGAGAAGAAAAATAGATTCTGTGACAATGAACTCATTTGAGCACTACCCTGAAAAAAGTTTTCTCTTGAATTTTCACCCATAACCTTCTCAATGGGCATTGTAGTGAATTATGTTAATATTTATTTGAATACCAAATTCATCGAAAAGACATTTGGACTGGAAAACTACATTTATGCCATAAAAGCATGAGGGGATATAGTCTCATAAAAAAACATTTTCTTCTTAAATTATTCTTAGGTAAAACTTAGAGCTCATACATTTCTTCCTTGATGCATATTATTAAATGCTCTTCTCAGAGGAAAGAGATTTGGGATTGGAGTCCATAGAATGAATACCCAAGATGATCTATTTTCTTCTCTTATCCATTAAATTTGTATAGGGAATACTTAGAGAAAAAAATTAACATTCGGTAACTGTATCATTTCATGCAATCTCAGAGCAATCTTTTAAAGATGTTTTCTTATTCATATTTTTAGTGTCTGACTGCCTGTACCACAAAATAAATAAGTGACAGAGTAGGTATTTCTATTCCATCTGTTTTTTTTTTTCCAGTATTTATTTTTCAGGTGGGGAGGAGCAGAAGAGAGAGGGAGACAGAGAATCCCAAGCAAGGGATTCCCAAGCAAAGAATCCCGTGCTGTCAGTGCAGAGCCAGATGTGGGACTCCAACTCATGAACCACGAGATCATGACCTGACTTGAGCTGAAACTGAATCAGACACTTAACTGACCGAGCCACCCAGGGGCCCCTCCATCTGTTTTTCAAGTCTATGTATCTTCATTCTTAAGCAGCTTCTGTGTCTCAGAACACACCTAAGTCTATAACCGTATTTTTCTATAACAATATCTTAAACAATGTATTATATATATGCTATTATAATTTGGAATTTCACAAATAAATGATTTCAATCATCAGTAACACTGAACCAGAGATTGCCAAAATCTACTTGTTCTGTGATAACATCACACTTACATGCTTAAGAATCTTCATGGTATCAAGTAAGAATTTTATTTTGATGTATAAAGTTTCTGAAAGGCTAGTTCACTTGGAGATTTGTTATTAACTTTTATTTTTATTCCTAACAGGAGTTTCAATAAATAATACGAGTAATTTTTAGCACCAAATCAATACCTAAGAAACCAAAACATCACTGAACAAACGTAGCTTTAGATGATGTCTATCATGCGGCAAAGTTTCTAAGACTTGAATAATAGGACCATTGTTTAGGGAAGGAAAAAAAAAAAAACACACACATACTGCAAGTGGGTTTGAAATACTATAAAATTATTTAAATGCATGCAAACATTATTTCAGAAATAAAATCCTTATACTCACTATAAACCTTTAAAACCGAAACGGAATCATACATTAAAATAAATACAATTATAAAAGAAAAAAATCATTAATGTGAAATACGAGGCTGTGTGTAGCAGGTGAGCTAGGGTTTCCAGTTGCTAGTAGCACAATAGATAGCTTCCTTTGAATTGTGCACAACTATGCTGTAGATACCAGGTAATGAGTCAGGTTTTATACTCTTGTTTTATGTTCAAACTACAGACAAATCTTCATTCTCAGATAATGCAAAGAAGTTTGCTATCACTTAATGTGAATGTGTAACTTATATATTATGTCCCACTTTTCAATTAACTTAAAAATAAGAATTTCTACCTGTTATCAATAAATATAGAACACGAGAAATTAAAATAAAGAGCACACATAGTAAAAATGGTTTCATAAGTAGTACCTAGTCTATCTTTATTGAGGATTCTTGTATGCCAATATTTTCTGAAAAAAATCTCACCAATGAATGTCCATTTTACTGTGTAAACAAACGTTTTCCAAATTTGTTTTTTTTTAATCATGAGGTGTTTTTATTAAGATACCCAGCAGCACATTTTGAGAAATGGTACATTAGGCTGACAATTAATTAAAAAAAAACCTTTATATAATTGTTTTAATTAAAAGGCATTATTTCAAGTATCTTGTTCAGTTATAGTAAACACCAAGGATGAAAAAATATTAAGTGCTTGAAATTAAGTAAATACAACCAGTGGGAAACTGTAAGAACATACACTTTCATTTCCTCTGTCTTTTGCTTCTTTTTAAGAGAAAACAGTTTGTTGCATTACTATTATTTTTTTAATGTTGATTTCTGAGAGAGAGAGGGACACACAGGGCACAAGTTGGGGAGGGTCAGAGAGAGGGACACACAGAATCCAAAGCAGTGTCCAGGCTCTGAGCTGTCAGCACAGAGCCCAACACGGGGTTCGAATTCACAAACTGTGAGACCATGGCCTGAGCCAAAGTCAGACACCCCATCAAGTGAACCACACTGGTGCCCCAGCTTGCAGTATTTAAACAGTAAGTAAACATATATTATCTTCACACTTTACCATTTAAAAAAATATATTTTTATCTGTAATTAGTAAATATAAAAGAATTTTTTTGTCTAATTCGATATTGTCAAACGGAAGTTTTTAAAGAAATTATTTAAGTGTATTGACAATAATGATCAAGGTAGGGAATTACATATCCAACACTAAAGTTCTATTTTATTAAATGTTAATTTAGTTCTGTGTATGAAAAATAATTAAAGACATGAAGGACATGAAGTGAAAAATATATTATGGCAATAAATATGGCAAATTATTAAAGGAACTGTGTGTAAAGTGTGAGGTCATTTCCCCAGAGGGAGAACAATGGTATATGTTCAAGAATGTAAAGAAAGGTTTTGATGGATATACATCACATCCCAACTCTATGAAAAAACATGGCCCATTATGTTTTGAATAGCCTATTGAGTGGCCAACCCCCCACGAAATACTCTGCTGAGGTCCCCTTAAGGCTGAAGGCTTCTCTCACACCGAACTGGTTTCTAAACTTTAACTCGCTGGACCCAGTTCCCGAGTGTTTCTTGAGACTTTAATTCAGTGGGGCTGTAAGTCAGAAATTAGAGAATTTCCTCACTTGCAAGACTCTCTTTTCCACTTCAGGTCCCAGTGCCATTATTCCTTCCACGTTACACTCTTCTCCTTAAAAATAGACACTGACCTGGTCTTCCATGCCAGGTGTCTTTACCTTAGCTCATTTATCTATTACTCTTTTTAAAATGTATTCTATAGAGCATTTTATCCATCCAGGCCCTGTTGGGAGCTAAATCTGAGGACCAGAAGAGAGTATGAACAGCAGAAATTACCTATTTTGAAACTGTACATCCAATGTTTTGCTAAAGGTTAAGACTTAAATAACAAATGCACATAGAAGGAATAGCTAACAGGTGTGAGAGAATGACAGGAGAAAATGCCTTCCTAGAGATGATAATAATCTAAGTCTCAAAGAATTAGTGGGGACAACATTGGTAAAATTACAAAGAAGAAATTACAGTCTTTTTTTTTTTCTGGAGAAGAGGGGAGGCATTTGGGTGTGATACAGAATTCATGTAATCCTTACAAAAGCAGACAGATTTTATGTGTCCTGGCCTATATAAGTCTGATACAATTGTGTTAAATAATAAAGTAATCAGAAGTTTTTCATTTAAATATTATTTCAAAGTATATCAAAGTGTAACGTTTTTACATGCCACAATGTTATTTGGTAAAATTCTATGTCCTCTTCTTTTTCCATTATTCACCCCAAATACTTACAACTTCTACTTACAAGATGCTCAAATACTGCACCCTGACATGCACGGAGATCTCATTTCTCTTACTTAGGTCTCCTCCCTTTTTACCGTGGTAAGAGTATTTAATGAGATCTACTCCCTTAAATAATATTGTATTTCACAAAATTTTTAAGTACAGATACAGTGATGTACTTCAAATCTCCACAGCTTATTCATCTTTCATAACTAAAACTGAACAACTCTTTATCTCTCCTCTCTCCACTGTCCTTCACAATTACCATTCTACTCTTTGCTGTTGCTAATTTGACTATTTCAGATAAACCATATAGATGGGTTCATCCAGCATTTGTCCTCCTTTGACTAGCTTATTTCACTGAACATAATGTACTCAAGGTTCATCCATGTGGTTGCATACTGAATAATCTCTTATGTTTTAAGGCTGAATAATATTCCATTGTGTGTGTGTGTGTGTGTGTGTGTGTGTGTGTGTATATATATCTATCTCATATTTCCTTTTGCCAGTCATCTATAGATGGATAGTGAGATTGTTTCTGTTTCTTGGTTATTGTGAATAATACTTCAATGAATATGGGAGTCCAAAGACAATATATAAATGACAACAGGTATAGGAAAAGATGTGCAACATCACTAATCATCAGGGAAATGCAAGTTAAGGCCACAATTATATATAATCTCACACCTGTTAGGATGGCTATGATTCGGACACTTGGGCGGCTCAGTCAGTTAAGCACTAGACTCTTGATTTCAGCTCAGGTCATGATCTCATGGTTCATAAGTTTGAGCCCTGTATTGGGCTCCATGTGACAATGCAGAGCCTGCTTGGGATTTTCTACCCCTCCCCCAACTGCTTTCTCCCCCATATGCATGCACTCTCTCAAAATAAATAAAGTTAAAAAAAGATGGGTATCATAGAAAAAATAGACAGGGCTCCTGGGTGGCTCAGTTGCTTAAGCCTCCAAATTCAGCTCAGGTCACGATTTCATGGTTCATGAGTTTAAGCCTCGTGTCCAGCTCTGTGCTGACAGCTCAGAGCCTGGAGCCTTCTTCAGATTCTCCATCTCCCTCTCTCTCTCTGCCCTTCCCCCATTCTTGCTCTGACCCTCAAAAATAAATAAAAATGTTAAAAAAATTAAAAATAGACAAGGGAACTGCAAAGAATGAAAGAATTAGAACCCTTGTATACTGATGACAGGAATGTAAAATGATGTAGCTGGTGTGGAAATCAGTATGGAGCATCCTCAAAAGATTAAGAACTGCCATATGGACCAGCAATCCCACTTCTGGATATTTATCTGAAGGAATTGAAACCAGGATCTCAAATAGGTAAGTTCCTTTCTTTCTTAGTATTTTATGATTAAATTGATATCATCTCTATTTAGACATTCTTCATACACAAATGAGCAGAGAATTTGCTTCTTTACTTCTTCCTAATTTCTCTCTGTGTAAAATTTCCTGTTCCTTAGAGGGTAGGAAATAAGAAGTCGAGTGTGCAGAAGAAGGAAGAAATTGGGCTGTGACAGAAAAAATCAGATTCTGCTTCTCTCCCAATTCACTGCACTGTAGGTCATATATATTGTGCTTCCCTGCAGGGAGTTCACACTCAGAACCTATACCAGAGGTCAGACAAATTAGGAGAGGACATTTATTCATCAAGCTGTTAAACAGGGGCAAATGTTTTACCAAAATTTTAAGCACACTTTACTTCAATCGTGTTTTGTGGATTCTCCTGCCTACCTTGGAGTTTTGTATGAACTCATACTCTTAAATCTTTTCACAGAAAGTAGGTTTTCTTTACGGTACATAAATTCCCAAAGAACAAGTAAGTTCAGAAATCAAGGCAAGGTTTCCCACTGCTCCTGTATCAGAATGTAGAGGATTTTTTTTTCTTTTTAAAATTTCTCAAGGTTCGACAGATATTACAACTATCAGACTTCCGTTAGACAAATTGGTCATAATGTAAATATTGTCTCTCACCTTTGAAATTCTAACACTCAGCAGAAACAAACTTTAAAAGTCACAAAAGGAAAAGCAACCCTGAATTAATGATGAGGTCTTGCAACATACAAATAAAATCATGTTTAGATGTGGAGTACTTCCTCATAGAGCATGCAAATAAAATTAGAATTAAGAAAGCAAATGCAAAATATGAAAAGCCCTTTCAAACATCTGGCTCAGAAGTTTTTATATTCCTTAAAGTCCTGAGGATTCTACAAGAAGTCCTAAAATTTACCTAATGATTCCAAATTCCTAAAAGATATTAAACTTTGGATTGGATAATGAGAAATTGGAATTCCTAAGAATTCTTAGGGATTTCTGGGATTATAAATTAATCCTTATTTCCACAGCACTTTTAAAGTATCTTTGAAAATAATAATGAACACCAACAAAATACACAGTGAATCTTTTTAATGATGGGATTGTATTAAAGGTGTCAGAGGAGATTTTATTAAAAAAATGATAAAAACTATACAAATGTTATTTCTGTGAACAAAGAGGTTATGATAAAATTACATATTTGAATATTATGCAAAATAAACTCTGCTTGATAAGAAGCTATTTGTTAATAGAAACATTATATGAGGGAATGTAATCACTAATGAGTGCCAATTACAATAATTTAAAATTATAATAGCAGATATTTTATATTTAAAACTTAGCATCCTTACAAATGAAAGTTTAAAACACATGTGGCTTCATTTTTTCTATCCTATAGTTTTAATTATTGTTTCACAATTTTTCCAGATGTTGAAAAATTTCTTTCATTTTGTACTGATGTTGGTTGCACTGCTATGAGCTCATCCATAGCAACATCCACTGCAAGTTGGGTGTCGTATTATGTTTTATAGAAGTTCATTTTCTTCTTTAATAATAAACATTTTGTCTACTTCTCCTGATTTTTATCTGGCTATTGAAATCTGGATTTCTTTTTCTACTTCCCATTTTAGATGAGTTTCTAATTTCATGTTGGAGTATTCCACATCATCATTCATATATTCTCTTTGCATTTTTTCTTTCAAAGATCAATAGCATACAGTGAATATCCAAACACTCTAAAACCCCAGTGAACATTATTCAGTCATATTTAAATAATGTAACATGCAGAATATCTAGCAAAACTAACAGCACTTCACATAATTATGCATTGAAATTGTCAATTTAAACATTCATTTGCTTCCAAAAAGTTGTTATTTCTTGCAACACCACTGTTTAAAATGTATCGTATGTCTAAACTTAATATTTAATATTTTTGCACGAATGACTCACCTTTGGCAACAGCAAATAGCATCATGAACATTTACTATTACAGGGCAACAGCTATGAGGAAGATTAAATCATCAGATGGCTATTGCTTATTTTTATGTATTTCTATCCTGGTTCCCAGAAATATCCACTCTATAATTCCACCTATTAGTATGCCTTCTCTTGTTTCTACTTGATATTATTTGATTCCTTCTATCCAGGAGTCTCTCCATGTTAACTTGGCTGTTTTTATTTCCCAATTATGATTACTTTTTCTTTTTTCTCTCCAAATAAACAGATCCTCACAAATTATTATGTTAGTACCAAATGACGAAATATTTATGTGATCCAATTCCCAAGGCGGGGGGGGGGGAGGGGGAGTTTGGTGAAAGAAAACAAAATGAAAGAAATAAACCTACAGATACAAGGAGCTCAGTGAAATTTAAGCATAATGAGTTGGCTGACCCAATCATGACTTTAAACATCCAAACAACTGAAAACTGAAGACCTGAAAACATCCTGAAAAGAGAAAAATAATACACTATCAGGGAACATCAGCCCTAATGACTAACGATTTCTCATCAAAAACCTTAAAGGATGGAATAAGGTGGTACAATTACTTTTGTAGGGCTAAAAGGAAAACAAACAAACAAACAAAAAAACTGGAAGTAAACTCAGAATTCTATATCCAGAAAAACTGTATGTTAAGAGTGAAGGTATTCTCAGATGAAGAAGAACTAATAGAATCTGTTGCTAGCCATCTTGTTCTAAAATAATCACTAAAGGAAATTCTTCTGACAGAAAGAATGCTATGGATGGAAAACTGGAGAATATTAGCGACAAAGTGAAAGCAACAGGAATATTTAATATTTGGGCAACTATAATAGACTAAGCTCCTCTTAGATCTTTAAAGTGTTTAACAGTTCAAAGCAAAAAGTGGTTATACTGTCTGAAATGGTTTTTAATATATCTGGAAGACTTAGTTTATAAGAAACTATAACAGAAAGCAAATAAAGTAAAGAAACTCTATGGTTACTTGTTGCTACTAATTATACTGTAAAAACATTAACAATATTATGATCTCTAAAGTAATAGCATTTAAATAGTACAGTCAAATATACAATAGTCGAGTTAAATAGGAATACTAAAAATGTTAAAATATGCCAAAATAGATAGGAAAGTAAAAACAAACAAAAGGGGACAAAACAGAAAAGAATACCATTATAGTCTTAATCCAAACATACCAGTAATTTCATTCAATATAACCTAAATACACCAATTAAAAGATAGAGGTCATGAGACTGCATTAAAAAATATGCCCCAACCATATGCTGCCTACAAGAAATTCACTTCAAATATAATGATAGAAGTAGGCTAAAAGTAAAAGCCCTGGGGGGGGGGGGGGACAGATACCACACAAGTTCTAATGAAAAGAAAGCCAGAGTGACAATATTATTATCAGACAAAGTAGACTTCCAATCAAAGAAAGAGAGAGGCATTACAAAATGATAAAAAGGTAAATTCACCTAGAAAACTTAACCTCAAACGTGTATATATAACTTACTACAGAGCTTTGGAATATACAAGCAAAACTCATAGAAATGAAAGGGGAATTGTTAGATAAAGCCATAATAATATTGGAGACTTCAACACCCTTACCCAGTAAAAACCAGGATTAATATGAATTAGTGCTTATAAAATCAACAAGGACATAGAAAAACTGAACAGCACCATCAATAAACTGGATCTGATTGACATTCACAGAGCACTTCACTGAACAGAATATGCATTCGAGTGTAGATGGAACATACATCAAGATGGATCACATCATGGATCATCAAACAAAGGTTAACACATTTAAAATAACAGAAGTCATATAAATTTTATTCTCTGATCACAATGAAATTATACTAGAAACCAGTAACCATCACTTACCTTGGAGACATTATATCAACTCTTGCTTTTAAAAGTTCATTCATATAAAGAAGGTTTTCCATTGTAATACATAAAAACTCAAAAACCCTCATGAAATATTACTAAATAGGATTCAACATAAATATCAATAATAGTAAGCCACAGCTACTTGCGGTTTATAAGAATGCAAAGCTTGCTTAATATGTGAAAATAAAAACATACCCTAATATAGCAATAGTCTAAAGAAGAAAATCCACATACACCTATCAATTCATGCCAAAAAGCATCGGACCAAATTCAGCTTCCACCACTAATATAAATTCTCAGCAAATCAGAAATCAAGACAACTTGTTCAACTTAATAAAGGGCACCAACAACAAACAAAAAAGAAAAAAAAAAATGAAGCTACAGCTAATCTCACACTTAACAGTCAAATACTAAATGCTTTTCGCTAAATTCAAGAACAAGACAAGCCTATCAGCTTACACCAATCCTATTATACATACTATCCCGTTAAATAGGAAGCTATACCAGGCTCAAGATGATACTAAAAAGGCATACAGATTTGAAGTGAAGAAATAAAACTGTCCTTACTTGTAGATGATTTGATCATTCAAGGTCCAAGTCTAAAATCCCAAAGACTCTAAAAACAAAACAAAAGGATAAAACCTCCCAGAATAAGTGAACTTATCAAAGTTGCATGAAACAAGGTCAACACGCAAAAATCTATTATATCCTATGTACTAGCAAAATAGTATAGAATTATAATCTGAAATTCAAAATTGATATTGTAAATATTTAAAACACTTTAAAATAATGTTTGAAACAGTTTCAAAATGAATCAATGATGTATAAACACATAAAACAGAGACAGGAACTGTATGCTGAAAACTGCAACACAGTGATGAAACAGCCAAAAACAACCTTAACAAACGAAGACGTGGACTGTGTTCATGCCTTGGAAGACTCTACCCGGTAAAGATGTCGTTTCTCCAAATTTCTTTACAGATTTAATTTGAGTCCAATCGAAATTAAAGCAATGTATTTTTGTAGATACAAAAAAACTCCTAAAATTTATCTGGCAGTGTGTAGGATGGACATCACCAACATGGTGAAGTAGGGCACAGCAGCCCCCGTCCCTCCACAAACAACAATTCGAGAGTTATCCAATGAAACCAGGACTGGGAGAGCTCAGGTGTGTCCACTCAAGAGGCTTTGGGCGCATAGAGGAGCGCGCGCACGCACACCGAATAAGCTACACAAAGCTAAACTGCGAAAAAAAAAAAAAAAAAAAGCAGAACAGTTTCACTTTGTATCATCCCATCCTGGAGGATGGTTCTGCTTGGCAACAGAGGGACACCTCCAGACCCCACAGGGACCCCTTCACTGAAAAAGGGAGAACGGGGACAGTGACTAGCTTCCCCAGGCTCCAGGGCACTGCATCAGAACCCGCTTGCGTTCTGCGCCCCCCACCCCGGAGACTGGTGGAGCAGAGCTGCCCAGGAACCGCTGGGAACAGGCAAGAAAGCGGAGCCCGCGGTACCAGTCACACACAGCGCGGGAGCAGCCCCAGTTCCCCAGGAGCCTGCTCTGCAAAGGCCTTCAACAGCTTTCTGCTGAGGACCTCAGCAGCCCTGGCAGGGCTCAGAAACCGGCAGCTTTCATCATTAAGAACCTCGCCTTGGAAGGCGGACAACACCAGCAGTTTGTGCCACCAAGGCAATCAATACCCAGCCGACCCACCACGGACGTCTGCAACTTTGGGGTAGGAGGGCTCCCCAGGTTTTCATTTGTTTGCGGTTAGTACCTGCCAGGGTATCTGCCTGCTCCACTCCTCCTCTTCCACTCCAGCAGCCCAAGCCAAAGCCACAGAAGACGGACGCCCTGGGGCCAGGATGCGCCCAGACCGCTGTCCTCGCAGCTAGCTAGGGCTTTGGCTGTCAGCCCCTTAAGCTCTTACAGCTGCTCGGTACCCGGATGTGTTGGGCTGTCCCCTTGCTGCGCCCACCTCCACGCGCATGCCCAACAACTAACTCGTGCAGCGCCCACACAACAAAAGTGCGCGCCAACAGCCAACCTCCCTGCAGGTGTTCCTGGTCCCAAGTCTGGTGGTGACTCTTGTCACTAGCCTGCGGTGTTGTGGGTGCCCACAGATAGCACCTGTAGGTCTGCATCTGCATACAATAGGCCCTGACTCAGGTCCCAGGCCTCCACTGCACACGCCTGCCGCTAATCCGTGCAGACTCAGGAGTACACGGCAACTTCCAGAGCCGGACTGCAACTGTTGCGCCTGGATCTAATCGCCACTCGTGGTTGCTTCCTAACTGGTCCCTGTGCACGGAGGACAAGAAGAGACGGAAGACAAAGGCAGAGCACTTCAGACTGGTAGGTGGCGATTTTAATAAGCAGGAATTTACTCATGAGGCTTGTCTTGGGCAGTCGCAAAAAAGTAGACCTCCACGCCAACCGCCAGAATCTTAAAAAAAGCATGGAGGTCTTAATGGAGTTCAACTGCTGTGGATTGAGTGCAGGTGCCCTGAAAAATGCATTACTGTTTAAGGGCTATATCCTTGAAATGGCTACATCTGTGGAAAGAGTGGGCTAAGCGTATACATCTGGGAGTGGGTGAGGAGGCTCTAATGTCCCAAATGCGTGTGACAGGTCAACAGAGGGTCACGTCCTCTGGATGAACTCCTGTAACAATTTATCCCTTATGATTGGGTGTTTTGATTTCATATGCTTCCCCCCCCCCCCATGCCTTTTCTTCAGTATACCCTGAGAGGTCAGCAAGTTGTTCACTAGCATGGAGGTGGCATGTTTGGCAACCGTCTGTTTGCACCATGCTGGTGGGACTTCCCACTGCAGATTCCAGTGTTCCACTTCCACCAATGATCCATTGAGAAACTTGGGGCAGTGGCTCCTTCCTGTGATTTCTATGCCTTTACCATGTTGTGTGTCTTGGCAGGGCTTCCCAGTCTGGCATATGAGTAACAGGCACTAGTGGTTGATTATTTAAATGTATTAAAATCTGGGCAAGGTGGTTTTACTTTGTAGTAATTTAATCTGCTGCTTTAATATTCCTTTCTTTCTATCAACCCTGCTGCTTGTAGGTTATAAGGGAGATGGAACCAATATTAAATGTCATATTCTTTTGCCCAGTCTTGCGTACCATGACCTTGAAGGTGTGACTCTCAATCACTGTCTATTTGACAGGGGTATCTGTACATGGTAGTTAGCTTCTCCAATCCCCCCATGGTGGTGGCCTGGTTTTCAGAGCAACAGGAGAAGGCTTGGGTTAGGCCATACTCAGTGTCCACACAAACTAAGGCATACTGAGAGCCCTCATTCAGAGGGAAAGGGCCAATGTAATTTGTCAATTCTTTATCTGCTGGGAACTCTGGATAGCTGACCCCAGATTCCTTTGGCAGTTGCCTCAGGTGTTGTTTAGAACATGTAGGACCTGCTGTTATTGCATTAACCAAGTAACTGTATTTCAAGGGCAATTTAGCATCTGTAGCAATATGTCATCCTATATGGGTGCTATAGTGGCCATTCTCCCTGTGTATCCAATCTACTGAATCTACTTTTGTATCTACTGAAAGGTTAGTTGCCAGGATTCATATTTAGGCTAGGACACCAGCTTCCTGATGGTCAGGTGGCGTCAGTGCATCATGAGACAAGACATGGAAAACAGTGAGAAATGTTCTCAGGTTCTTGCAAGAGAACATAGATGTCCTTCCACTTATCCTGAATCACAAGGGCTTATTCAGGTTTATCCTTCCACAGGAGAAAGGGGAGTTCTTACCACAGTATGTTTTTCTTTAAAGTTGTCTGGTCATATCTGATTCTATGCATAGTTTTAAATATGACATTCTAGTCAAATCTTTGGTAATATAATCAGTGTTTTCAATTGCTACCTGTAATAAGAAGAACAGAATCTTAATGAAATTTGCAAATAAAGGGGGGGCCAGGTTGGCTCAAGAGGTTAAGTGTCTGACTTCACCTCAGGTCATGATCTTGAGGTTGACGAATTGGAGCCCTGCGATGGCTCTGTGCTGACAGCTCAGAGCCTGAGACTGCTTCGGATTCTGTGTCTCCCTCTCTTTCTGCCCCTTTGCCGCTTGTGTATTCTCTCTCTCTCTCTCTCTCTCTCTCTGTGTGGGTGTGGGTCTCTCAAAACTGAATAAAACATTAAAAATTTTTTAAAAAAATAAATTTTCAAATAACCATATTACCATGAAAATTAAAAATATACTTGTGACCAAAAGGACATAATAGACATACAGGAAACATTCCATCCAGTAGAATACCCATTCTTAAATAATCGTAGAACATTTTCCAGCATCGATTATATGTTAGGCAACAAAATAAGTCTTAACAAATTTAAGAAAGTTGAAATCCTAGCAAGTATTTTTCCTTCCACAATGGTTTGAATCTAGAAATAAATAATAGGAAGAAATTTGGAAAACTCACAATTATTTGGGGATTGAACAACATGCTCCTGAAGAACCAATAGGTCAAAAACAATTCAAAGGGAAATCAAAAAGTATTTTGAGACAAATGAAAATGGAAACACGGCACACCAAACTCAGGGGATGTAGCAGATCAGTTCTAAGAGGGAAGACTACAGTGATTAATAACTATGTGTGAAAATAGTAAATAAATAATAAACAGTAAATAATAAATAGTGAATGATAAATAGTAAATAGTAGTAATACTAGTACTATTTTAATAATAGTAAATAATAAAATAGGTGTGAAATAAATAACCTAACTTCATACCTCAACAAACTAGAAAAAGAACAACCTAAGTCCAGAGTTAGTAGAAGGGAGGAAATAACAAGGATCAGCTGGAGATAAGTGAAATTAACTAGAAAGACAACATTAAAGATTAATGAAACAAAGATTTTTTTTTAGAAAAGATAAAATTGGCAAGCCTTTTAGCTAGACTATGAGAAAGGAAAGATTGAAGTCAAAAGAAAGAGGAAATACCACAACTAATACCAGAAATGCAAAGGATCATAGAAGACTTTGATATGCCAACAAATTTGAGGATATAGAAGAAATGGGTAAATGCCTAGAAACATACCATCTACCAAGATTAAATAATGCAAATATAGAAAAATCTGAACAGACCCATTAATAGTAAGGATATTGAATCATAATGAAAAAAACCTTCCAACAAAGAAGAGCCCTGGGACAAATGCCTTCACTGGACAATTCTACAAGACATTTAAAGAAAAATTAACACCTGCTCCTAAACTCTTTAAAAAAATTAAAGAGAACTCCTGCAAACTCTTTCTGTAAGGCCACCATTACTCTGATACCAAAGCCAGATAAAGACACTACATGAAAAGACAACTACAGGCAAATATCCCTGATGAATATAGATGCAAAAATACTCCACAGAATACTAGCAAGGAAACTTAACAGCACATTAAGATTACACACCATAAACAAGTTGGATTTATCCCTGGGATACAGGGATGGTTCACCGTATGTAAACTTATGTCACTTTTACAAAATGAAGAATAAAATCTGCATGATCACTTCAGTAGATGTAGATTTGATAAAATTCAACACTATTCCATGATAAAAACTTTTAAACAAATTAAGTATAGAAGGAAATCCCAACACTAACATCATACTTGGTATAAGGTGGACACTTTTTCTCTATAATCAGGAACAAGACAAGGATGCCAACTCTCATCACTTCTATTCAACATAGTACTGAGAGTCCTAGCTAGCAAAGTTAGACAAGAAAAATAAATAAAAAGGCACCCAAATAAGGAAGAAAGAAGTTAAACTTCATCTCTTTGCAGAAGACCTGATCATATATATAGAAAACTCTGAAAACTCCAGCAAAATCTGTTAGAATTAATGAATGGATTTAGTAAAGTTACAGGTTACACAATTAACAGAGAAATAAGTTGCATTTTATATACTAAGAATAAGATATTTAAAAGATAAAATAAGAAAATAATAAAAATTAAGAAAAAAAATCTTATTTACAAAGTCCTGAGAAACAATAAAATATTTAGGAAAAAAAAAACTCATCTTTGAAAACTATAAGACGTTGATGAAAGAAATTGAAGAAGATATTAAGGAATGGCAATATATTCTATGTTCATAGATTGGAAAACATAATATTGTGAAAATGCCCATAGTACCCAAAGTGATATATAAATCGTATGCATTCCTCCTCAAAATCCCAATTACATTTTCCACCGCCATAGAAAAAAACAATTCTAAAATTTATGTGGAACAATAAAAGACCCAGAATGGTGAAAGCAATCAAGAGAAAGAAAAACAAAGCTGGAGACTTCACATTTTCAGATTTCAAAATATGTTACAAAAATACAATAATTAAAGCAATGTAGTACTAGCATAAAGATACATATGTGGCCAATGGAACAGAATAGAAAGTTCAGAAATAAACCTATGCATATAAAGTTACCTGATCTTCAATGAGAATTCTGAGAACACACAAATGGGGCTGGGATTTTCTCTTCAGTAAATGGTATTGAAAAAACTCTATATCTACATGTAAAAGAATAGAACTGGACCTTGGTGTTAGACCATGCACACACACACACACACACACACACACACGCATACACACAAGCTAAATGTAAGAACAGAAGCTATAAAACACCCAGAAGAAAATAGGAAAAATATTCTTGACATTGGTCTTGGCAATGATTTCATGTATATGCTTTCAAAAGCTCAGGAAACAAAAACAAATAGGCAAGTGGGACTACATCAAACTAAAAAAGATTCTGCATAGTGGGGCACCAATGTGCTTCAGGTGATTAACTGCCTGACTTTAGCTCTGGTCTTGATCTCTTGTTTCCTGAGTTTGAGCCCCTCGTCAGGCTCTGTGCTGATGCTTAATTGTCTGGAGTCTGCTTCAGATCCTGTGTCTCCCTTTTCTCTCTCTTTGACTCTCTCTCTCTCTCTCTCTCTCTCTCTCTCTCTCTCTCTCTCTTTCTCTCTCTTTCTCTCTCAAAAATAAATAAATATTAAAAAGGAGGGACTAAATAAACATTAAAAAGGAGGAATGGCGCCTGGGTGGCTCTGTTAAGTATCTGTATTCGGCTCAGGTCCTGATCTCGCGGTTCGAGCCCCGTGTCAGGCTCTGTGCTGATAGCTCAGAGCCTGTAGCCTGCTTCAGATTCTGTGTTTCCCTCTCTCTCTGCCCCTCCTTCCCTCCATGCCCTGTCTCCTTCTCTCAAAAATAAATAAAAAATATTTTTTAAATAAAAAAAAAAGATTCTGCGCAGCAAAAGAGATAACCAACAGAATAAAAATGAAACCTATAGAATGGGAAAATAACTAAACAAGTACTAGCACACATCATGTACCCACCAAGGTGTTAGGCATTGGGAATTAAAAATAAAAACAAAACACAACAGTCATGGTATCTGCCCTCAAAGGACTCTTTCCCATGAAAGATAGGTAAATCTATGATTAGTATACACTGAAATTTGGATTATGACAAAGTTATCCACAAAATTCTGTAGAAACACAGAAACAGTGCCCCAGATGTAGCCCTCAAAATATTTCCGAGTCCTGGCAGATGCATAGGAGTGAGCTAGCAAGTACAACACAGGAAGAAGAACAGGATCACATTTTTTAAAGTGTGGCACATTCAAGGAATTTCAAGGAATTCCCTGAAGGTGGATACATAGAGAAATAGGGAGAGACAAACCTAAGAAGATGTTTACAGCCAGTGATACTAGAATGTGTGTTTCACATGAGAGAGAACAAATCTGATGATTTGGTTCTGCCTTGATTAGCTCTGAAACCCAACCAAAAGTTTCTCTGAAAATTGAGTAAGCAAGCCAGATTTGAAAATGCCATTTTTTAGTTATGTTTTCGTAGAGGAAGAGGGATTGGCAGAACTAAACATCTAACCCTAACCATTTTTCTGCCTTGTATGTTCTGAGAATCCTCAGTAGCCAATATTTGAAAACCATTGCAGTAGTAATTGGGTAGTGACTAAGGGACTTCCAGAAAAGGCATTGTAAGGCATGTACAATTTGGAGAGAAAAATATACTTTCTCCAGTCAGTATTCACAGAAAAGGAAGTCTCTGAAGAAGATAAAAATTAAAAGTGCCATCTTTGATTCCGGTAATCACCAATGTATACCATTGCTATAAATGGTAGGCATGTGGCTATGGCAAATTGAGTCAGCTTTCATTTTTAGGTTAAGCAGGGAATGCTTAATGGGAATTTTCCCACTGCCTTAGTCATAGCATGGCAATGCAAAACAGGGCTGGCCTAAAGTTATTGTCAGGCATTTACTTGTAGTAGTAGACATTGGCCAAAACAAGTTGTTTAATGAATAAAAGACTTCAATGTTTTTATTATAAGAGAAATCAGCTCTTACAAGCATGCCTAGATCAGAAGTTCTGTAACTGTGTTTCTGCAAGAATATTCATGTATAGTAAGTTCCCCAGGGACATTTATGCCTATAAAAGTTTGAGGATCTCTGCGTCTAGACTGCCACCTGTGTGAGACCTCACACTGAAGTCTTACACAAACACTGGGCACACCTCTTCCAGCACTGAATGGAAGACAAAATTTGGGAAATTCTTGAAGATTTCAATGTTACGGATGGGGGAAATGAGACGAGAGAGTTTAGAAAGCTTGCCCGAAGTCACATAATCCTTCGCAGGTCTCCTGAGAATGAAATCAAGTTACTTTACTTGATAAAATAACCAATGGATTCACTAATGTTTTTGTCACCCCTCACCCCCAGATAACCCTGCCTCATTCCCAAATGGACATTTCAAGTCACACGGAGACCATTTATACCTCAAAGAAAAGATCACTTTTAACAAGTAACAAAGGGAATGCAGATGTTTCAGTCCAACTGGCTGAGGGGGTGTCAAAGAAACTGAAATTAGTGATGCTCAGAAATTATCATTTTGCCAACAGTTTCAGGTTTTGCTCACATTTAAGGACCAGAACAGCCAAGGACCAGAACAATCATTTGAGCTTCACATTATCTTTTCCCTTTGGTCTCTTAAGGACATGCTAAGAATTTGTGAAAATGGACACAGCCAGATGTCCAGAAGGAGCAAGAAATAGAGAACAGGGATGAATTTAAAGGGTTTGAAGCATCTAATCAGGAAGAGACTTTTTTTTTTTAAGTGAGTTGAGTTGACTTTTTGTATGCAAATTTGGATCAGGAAATCTCATTTATACCCTAATGAGGATGTGAAGTTCCTAGGAGTTCTCATCAGCCATTGGGCATTTGGCCTCCTGTAACTGAGAGAGAGTTCTGAGATTTTTTTTTTTTTCTAATTCAAGTCAGATTGACAGTGTCTCCAGAAAAACCCTGACCTGCCTAGAGCTAGGTGATAAATAATTAAGGTGTTGGGAGAGATATGGTGGCTCTCACCTGCTTGATCCCTTCAGATGCCAGGGGCTTTCAGACTGTAAGGCTCTGAGAGAATGTTCTTTTCTGATGACTTAGACCTAGGAGAGAATCCGTAGGAAGTAAAGCAATTATACTCATTGTGTAACTTAATGACACAATGTAATGTGTCTGCTAAGTGGATGTGAATATATGTGGGTTATTAAAGCAAGGTTATGGATCTGAAGAAAGCAATAACCAAACTCTAAAACATTTATGACAATATTTAACAAGCTAATATTAAGCAGACTTTTTAAGAAGTTTCAAGCAACTTCATGTAATAAATGGAGTTAACCAAAAAGAAACAGCAGCCTCAAAGAGTATCAGTCCAATCAATCTTTTTCTCATTTTGTAATAATTTATTTGTATTATTCTCTGAGACACTCTGAACATATGTGTTTATTTCTGCTTTGATGTATTGAAACTCATTACCAAAGGGCTTTTTCTAAATATCCTCTGAAATATTTATATAAATTACAGACATAACAATACTGTTTATAAATTGACTTTTATTTTATTCTTTTTCTTTTTCCTGCACCCAAATCTTAGTAAACTCTAATCTCAGCATCTAATTGTTGTGATTCTGTTAGTGGGGACAGGGAGAAGATCTCAGGGTTTATAACTCTCCATCTGTGCTGGAAAGTTGACATTTGTTGCATAATATTGTTTTTGTCAAAAAAACCAAAGAAGTGCAAATTGTGTGCATGCAAGATACTGTGACCTTTTTATATATTGATAACATTCCCGGTTGCTGATTGCATTATGGAGTGTTGATGTCATGTACTTGCCCTATGCCATACTGACACTTTTGCTTTTTAATTTAATCTATAAGGAAATCCTATACAGTTACTGTTTAAAATTTTTTAATTGTAGGAAAATATACTTAACTTCAAATTGGCCATCTTAACCATGTTTAAGGGTACATTTCGCTGACTTGAAATATACTCTCATTGCTGTGCAGCCATTACCACCATCCGTCTCCAGAATTTTTCTCATCTTGCAAAAGTGAAATTCTGTAACCATTAAACCATAAAGCCCCATTCCTCTCTTTCTCCCCTGCTTCTTAAAACAGTCATTCTATTTTCTGTGTCTTATGAATTTGACTACTCTAGATACCTTTTGTAGTGGAATCATGCAGTATTTGTCCTTTTGTGATAGTTTATTTCAGTTAGCATAGTGTCTTCAGGGTTCATCCCTATTTACAGCATGTATCAAAATTGCATTGCTATTTAAGGCTGAACACTATTCCATGATAGGTATATACCACATTTTGTTTATCCATTCATCCATTGTTGATCCACTCATCCATTGATGGGTCCATAACATGGACCATATACTCTGGCCCATGACATACTTTAAGCTGAACTGAACTATTACTTGAAGATTAATTCATAAAACAATGAAATAATGGTCAAAAAGGTCAAACTCGTTGCCTCTTATCATCCAACATTTCTCTAAAGAAGGTAAAAGAAAGCTAGTGGTAGTTAGTTGTATCTTAGAAAAATTAAGAGTTGACATAAATGACTTTTACCTTAGAAATAATAGAGCTGAATTTGGTTGAAAGTGGTCTAGTAAAGTACACATAGCAGCAACCCCACCCTGAAGAACCTAATGTATCTTTGTCATCTTCAATTAGGTATCCATTGAAAAATGGTACATCTCAAACAAAATGTGTCATTTCTATGACATTCATTTCAGTCCTCCCTTGCAGGCAATATGACTACTACCCACTGATGTGTTCAAGTCCAGATCTTGACACACATCTCAGATTCTTACGAAGTCTCTCTCACCACCACCTCCGACCCAATCCAAGTATGAATTCTTATACATAGCTCACAAATGTATCAACTTGTTTCATACCTTTTGATATTTCCATGTGCTAGGTCATTGTGGTTGCCTTACTGGAACAATTTCATAACTGGCCTCTGATTTCATTTTTGTCTCTCAGTCCCATTTTCTAAAATACAAACCTGGTAATGTGTTCCTCTTATCTCATATATTTTTACGAGGTTGTCAGTGCCCTTAGGATAAAGTCAAAAGCCCTGATTTAGCTTGAAAGGACTATTACGACTGTGCCATGTTTTTTTTTTCTTTTTTTTTTTTTTTTTTTATCTCTGCCTACTCTGCTTTTCTCTTCCCTTAACCTTCTGTCTCCCTTCAGCTTCTCAAATGCATATTCTCAATTCTGGGACTTTGTACTCATTGTCATCTGTGCCAGGAATATCCTTTATCCCTCTTACCCTTGCAAAGCTGACTTCTATTTCTATATATGTTATCAATGTAGGAGAAATTCCATAGCTGTCTTCTCTTGACCCACAAATCTAAGCAAAGTGGTCCAACTCACTGCTTTCAGTCAACATGTGATTCCCCTACAGAAATGTATCATATCGTGTTATAATGGCCTTTTAGTTCATCTGTACTTCCACCAAACTAAAATTCCATGAGGGAGAATAACACATCCATTTTGTACATAATTTCTTCAATCCTCTACCCTAATGCTTGGTGTTATGGGTCGAATTGTGTCCCTGCAAAATTCAGAGATTGATGTCTTAACCTTCAGTATCTCAGAATGTGACTCTGTATGGAGATGGGGACTTTAAAATGGTGATTAAAATTAAATGGTGTTTATATAAATGGACCCTGATCCAATATGACTGGTGTCCTTATAAAAAGAGGAGGAGACACCAGATAGGTGTGCACAGAGGAAAGACCATTGGAGAACACAGTGGGAAGGCAGACATTTGCAAATCAAGGAGAGAGGTCTCAGGAGAAACCAAACCAGCCAAAATATTAATTTTGGTTCTAGCCTCTAGAACTATGAGAAATAAAATTTTGTTGTTTAAGCCACTAAGTCTGTGTTATTTTGTGCTGGAAGCTCTGGTAGACTAATATGCTTCATAAATGTAGACAGTCAACAAAAATGTGTTGAATGAGTGAAACACAGAAAGGCATAGTCAAGGAAGGTTTTCATGGATTTTTAACTGAACTTCACATTGATTATTTTATTAACACAAGTTATGCTTCTGTTGTGAATCCTTTATTCTGCTACACATTTTTTTTCACTTGTAACAATCTTGCAAGTTAGCCATTATTACCTCTACTTTTCAGGTGAGGAAACTGAAGCTCAGGAAGCTTAACTGAGTCTTCTGAAGATACCCAATTAGTGGTAAAGATGAATTTCAAACCTATGTGATTGATAATAAGTCCAGAACATTAGTATGGTAATCTAATACCTCCTACATCATCTCCTCTGATCAGGTTTACTTTAGTTTGATTGTCTCATAAATAAAGCAGTACCATTATTCTTTTTTTTTTTTTTTTGATAACTGTTTCTATAATCAAGGAGAACTTGAACGTAAATATGGTTTTATGGTTCCTGATACCTTAAATAAACCATATAAATTACCTTGACAGATAAGATGTGCTCAATGTACTGTCTACAGTTGGCTTGAGTCTGTAAGATGTTAATTATTGGATGAATTGAGAAAGTTCACATTAAAATGCCAGTATAAAAAAACATGTTTTGATAGTGTAAAATTAATATAATTCACACATGAGAGTTTATTTTAAAATAAATTAATTATAGGGGCACCTGGGTGACTCAGTCAGTTGAGCGTCTGACTTCAGCTCAGGTCGTGATCTCACAGCTCGTGAGTTCGAGCCCCACATCAGGCTCTGTGCTGACAGCTCGGAGCCTGGAGCCTGCTTCTGCTTCTGTGTCTCCTTCTCTCCCTGCCCTTAACCCACTCACATTCTGTCTCTGTCTCTCTCAAAAATAAAATAAACATTAAAAAAATTATTTAAATAAATTATTCTTTTTTTTTTTTTAATTTATTTTTGAGACAGGGAGAGACAGAGCATGAACGGGGGAGGGCCAGAGAGAGAGGGAGACACAGATCTGAAACAGGCTCCAGGCTCTGAGCTGTCAGCCCAGAGCCCGACACGGGGCTCGAACTCACGGACCACAAGATCATGACCTGAGCCGAAGTCAGACTGCTTAACTGACTGAGCCACCCAGGCGCCCCAATAAATTAATTATTGTTGCAGCACACATGTAAACCTGACTCTGGAAGTGTAGTATGGTTGAAAGCCTATTCAGTTTAGCATCAGAGGCAACTGGTTTCATATCTCACCTGTAAGATCTACATGTGACATGTTCTTGATCCTCAGGTCCTCTCCCTGGATGCCATTTTTCTTTAAAAGAATGTGAACCCCAAGGAATGGTTGTGAGGCTGGAAAGAGCAAACTCATAAAACTCTGACACATAATAGGTTTTCGATCAATGTTTTTAACGTCACCTTTGACATGAAGGAATAAAGATTTACTTTAGGATGTTATAATGGAACATCTCCTCAAATCTAGAGTAATTAAGCCACATCTAAAATTATTAGACGAAGAACTGGAAATAATGAGTTTGCATAGTTTACCTAGAGCAAGGTCTTATAAGCATAAAACTCTGAGGACATGTGATAGACTTTGTCAGTTAGACCCCTTTCTTTTCCTAGCAGCACTTCCAAATGGCTACTGTCTGTGATGCACTGGAAAATCGCCTTTCTGTCCCTGGGCAAGTACAGTAGAGCAGAGCCTGCGTATATAGAAGGTGGCTGGTGCTTTGGTCATGTCTTGAGTGTTAAAAAACTACAAGGAGGAAGCACTTTACCTTTGCCAGGCCTGCAAGTTATCTTTAAGACTGCTTCAGGGTATTTTACTTCATCCGTGATCATCTCCTTTATTACTTAACAGAAGGTCAATTCGTTCACTGTCTTAAAGAAATCTTTAAAATCCTGTCCATCCACTGTTAAACTATTAGGGCTGACAAGGGGAAGGGGGTGGCCTACTACTTCCAATAACTTACTCTTAGTAACTGCTATAGAAGCCATGCATGAATAAAGGCATTCTGCAAATCTGGCATGCTCTGGTTGTCTTTAGTTTGCTGTTGAGTATGTCATGAGTGATGAGCTCTGACAAGTGCACAGTGGAAGACAGTGTCTTCCTCCATTTTTCTTAATAGGTTGATAAGCTTCAGTCATTTCTTCACTATTTCCATCATGTTCTTAAAGAACTCGCCTAAATTTTGCTTGCTTTTTCTTTAAGGGATTCTTAGTTGCTTGAAAATAATGAATTCTATACATTTCCCCTCAAAAAAATACTTATCTCTGATGTTTCTGCTAATGCTGCCTTTTCTGTGTTTGACTACAAATACTTTCCTGTATTTCCATTATAGTCATAATGATAATGTCTGCTTGGCTATGTATGCAACTAAAATATACATATTGACTGAGATGTCAGCAAGGTGGTAGAATAGGAGGTCCCTGGCTACAGCCACCAGCCATAGAAAGAGCAACAAGCAATTATCCACAAAATAATGACTTTTTAAAAATCCCAGAACCCAGGGTGAAGGTAAAGGATCCCTTTGGACCACAAAATACAAGAAAAGCCTCATTAGAAGGGTACAAGGAACAGTTTCAATTGGCATCACCCCTTCCTGAGGCTGAAACAATGCCACGCTAAGAAGGACTCTCTGGGCCAACGGTTTTCCAGCGGAGAACAGAGAGCACCCAGTGGATATCCAGCTTCCACAGCATTTCAAACTACTTCCTAAGAGGTCTGTCCAGTTCTTTCTCATGGGGATCAAGGAAGAAGTGGTAAGGCTAGAATATCTAGGTTGAGCTAAGAACAAAGAAGTGGGGGGCAAGACTCACAGTGACCAGTAGTCACACTGCATCCCTGCTGGCGGTGTCACCTGGCCAGTGAGCCCACCCAGCCATTTGGCCCACCCATGGAGCCAAGCCTGCGGTCCTGTTGTGCTAAAGAGCACAGTTGGCAGTTCTGCCTGGCTGGGATTTCCAGCCAGCAGTCCAGCCCAGCAGCAGGGTACAGCTGCTGGTCCCACCCATACAGGGAGCCAAGCCAGAGACCCTGCCCAGCTGTAGAACATATAACCCATTCAGACAGCAACCCTGTCCTATTGCAGAGCTTAGCCTAAGGCTCTGCTTAGGCAGAGAGCTAACTGTGAACCCACCAAACTAAGAAGCACATCCAGAAGTTTTGAGGGGCCAGAGAGCCCAGACAGTAACCCCACCTGATCATTCAGGTCATGGAGCCCAGCCCCTACTACCACCCAACTGAAAGATACAGATTCCAGTCGATCAGCAACCTTGCCCAACTGACCTGCCTGAACTGACAGCCTGGTAGTAACCTGAACCTAGGAGGGAGAACAGCCAGCAGCACTGCCTGGGAGGAGAATCCAAGGAGTGATCCTGATGGACTATATAGGGAATAGCCTGTGGCTCTAATCAATTGCAGAGACCACCCTGCAGCCTTGCCTGAAGGCAAATCCCAGCCAGCAGCCACAGGTCTCTGGAAAGCATATCCTGGGGCTCCACTTGACTGAGTGATTGTGGATTCCAACCTATGGATCCACTCAATTTCAGAGTCCAACCAGTGGCATTACCCTACCAGAGAGACCTAATAAATGAATTCAGTAAAGTTACAGGATAGAAAATCAACATAAAGAAATAAGTTGTATTTCTATACGTGGACAGCAAGCTATCTGTAAAAGAAATTAAGGGAACATTCCTACTTATAAGGGCATTGAAAAGAATTAAATACTTAGGAATACATTTACCCAAGGAAGTGAAAGATACATACAATGAAAGTATAAAACATTGATGAAAGAAATTGAAGAAGACACAAATAAATTGAAAGATATCCTGTATTCATATACTAGAAGAATTTGTACTGTGAAAATGCCCATACAACCAAAAGTGATTTACAGATTTAATGCTGTCCCAATCAAAATCCCAAGGACAATTTTCTCAAAACTAGGGGAAAAAAAAAAAAAAAGTTGGTATGGAATCACAAAAGACCCTGAATAGACAAAGCATTCTTGAGAAAGAAGAACAAATCTGGAGGCATCACACTTCCTGATTTCAAACTATACTTTAAAGAGATAGTAATTAGAATGGTATGGTACTGGCATAAAATAGACTCATAGATCATTGGGACAGAATAGAGAGCCCAGAAATAAACTCCCTTATATGTGATCAACTGATCTTTAGCAAGTGTCAAGAATACACAATGGGGAAAGCATAATCTCTTCAATAAAAGGTATTGGGAAAACTATAATCACAAGCAAAAGTATGAAGATGAATGGACCTTATCTTACACAACTCAAAAAATCTTCCTCAAATACTTAAATGAAAGATGCTAAAGCATAAAGCTCATCAAAGAGACTTTGGGAAAGTTTGACATTTGTCTTGGAAATTATTTTTTGGTTATGATGCCAAAAGCACAGGCTACAAGAGCAAAAATAAACAAGTGGGGCTATATCAAAGTAAAAAGCTTCAATACAATAAAAGAAACCATCAAAAAACCACAATATGATCTAGGAATTGGAAACAGAATCTCAAAGAGATATGTACACTCTCATGTTTATTGCAGTGTTACTCATAATACTCAAGATATGGAAACATCATAACTGTCCATTGATGGATGAATGGATAGAGAAGATGTGATATATGTTAGCCATGGAATGTTAGTCATGAGAAAAAGGAAATTCTGCTGTTTGCAATAACATGGATGAACTTTGAGGGCATTATGCTAAGTAAAATAAGCCAGAAAAAGACAAATACTGTATGGTCTCAGCAATATGTGAGATCTAAAAAAGTTGAAATAGAATGGTGGTTGCCAGGGAGAAATGGGGAGATATTGTTCAAAGGAAGCAGACTTGTTGGGATCTAATGGGTGGCTGAGAACCCTAATTGAGATCTAATTGGGATTCTGGGTGGCTGAGTCAATTAAATGTCTAATTCTTGATTTTGGTTCAAGTCTTTATCTCATGGTTTGTGGGACTGAGCCCCACATAGGGCTCTGTGCTGACAGCATGGAGCCTACTTGGGATTCTCTTTCTCTCCTCTTTCTCTGCCCTTCCCTCTCTCTCCCTCTCAAAATAAATACATAAAATATTTAGAAAAATAATAGTGACAGTTGGTGTACACAAGAAGGTAGGATAGTTTATTTTCATTATTGTTATATTTTTATAATTTTTCTTTTTCAGAAAGTAAATATATCATTATTTCTGGAATTTGAAAAATTCATAAAAATAACTATAAGTAATTCATTCATGGTCTATCACAGAGAATAATTTTTAATAATTTCATATAGTTTATGTATAATTTCCTTTTATGCATATGTTGATATATAAAATTTATGTATATATAAATATAATTATATATTTTAATAATATTAACTTAATACATACAAATTCCCATATTATGAGAATTTTGTGAGCATTAGTCATGATTACATAATTTTCCATCCCATAGATATAGTTCCATTTATTTTTGTCTTTATTTCCATTTGGTATATATTTAAATCTTTGATATTTATAAATTAAAAAAAAGCAAAGGACAAAGATCAAGGCATTTTGTTGAACCTCTAATACTCCCAGGAGAATACCTTCAAAATCACTAATTTCAATTATTGTGATGAATTATTTGGTGTAGGGAATGTGTCTCACCTTTAGAGCCGCAAGCTTATTGAAAATATCCTGCCATGTGGTATCAATTTAAATATTTGTTAGAAAATGAAATAATGACTAATATCTATAAATACATACTATGAAATTGCTTTCTGTCTGGTTGTCATGTCTAGACAAGGATCTGAGTAAACATAATCTATAAAAAAATCAGTAGCAGATATTTATTTAGAATACCAATATGCAGCGATCTCTGAAGTAATACTAGTTGCTCTTAATAGCACCTGCTTTTTGGACACAGGCCAAGTCTCTGGGAGTTATTGGCAATCCAGAGTTAGCCAGCAGTCTGAGGCCTACACTCCAAGAGATATGGTAGGACTGGGCTTGACATAAGCTGAAAATGAGACTCAGAGTCATGTGCGTGGGTAGGCATGGCATTGCATCAGTGGTCTTTTTTTTTTTTTTTAATTTTTTTAATGTTTATTTTATTTTTTGAGAGAGACAGAGACAGAATGCAAGTGGGTTAGGGGCAGAGAGAGAGAGAGGGAGACACAGAATCTGAAGCCATTTCCAGGCTCCAAGCTGTCAGCACAGAGCCCAATGCAGGGCTCAAACTCACAAACTGTGAGATCATGACCTGAGCTGAAGTCAGATGCTCAACCAACTGAGCCACCCAGGAGCCCCTGCATCAGTGGTCTTTAAACAGTAACAATCCACAAGGCCTCTGTTGTATCAGTATGGGAGAATAGAACATCAGGGTTTTGTACTCCCATCAACTTACCTTATCCATGAATCTCCATACAACTTTTTCTTTTTTTCTTTTGCTCTCATTCACATAAACATACCACTTTTGGAGTCTAAGGGACTAGCTGAAACCAAAATGTTGACACTTAGAGGTAAATTGGCTGTGTCTTATCTCCCTCCTCCACATCTCAGGGTTATTGGGAAGATGATGTGATGATATCTCTAATGCATTTGGCACAGCTCCAAGGAGTGAGGAGGTGTATATGAAATGCAGTTTCTGATACTCCCCCCTCTTAGTGTTGATGACATTTGAGCTTAAATAATTTAAAGAGATTGATTTTTATTTAAAACAAAGCAAATAACAACAATAAACTGCTTGAATTTCTGAGAGTCAACATTATAGGGCCATTAAAATTTGTGAGCTGGGAAATTCCATGATAAAAAAATGATATTCTGGGAGAAATATTTTGTCAGCATTTTGAAAGGGAGACGGAAAGTGGACAAGAGGGTTGAACATAAAGATACAGCAGTTGTAGGAGTATTTGTAAGAATATCAAAAAATATACGTGTGTAAAATAAAAGAATTTCGGCAGCAGAGTAGCTGTGGAATTTCTTAATTTCCAGGAAGAGAAGAAAGGCATCATAAAGTTGTACATGTTTATTATTTAGACTGTTTATATAAGTATTTATAAAGTTGTATATGTTTATTATTTAGACTGTTTATGTCAGTATTTATCCCAAGAAACACAGTACTTTGTCCATAGATCAAATAAGGAAAAGAAGTCAAAATATTTTATTTTGGGGTAAATGCACTAACTACATTTGGAATAAGATGGAATGTAGGTGAAACCCAAGTGAGTAAGATTAGTCATTTCTTTTTTTTTTTTTTTAATTTTTTTTAACCTTTATTTATTTTTGAGACAGAGAGAGACAGAGCATGAATGGGGGAGGGTCAGAGAGAGAGAGACACAGAATCTGAAACAGGCTCCAGGCTCTGAGCTGTCAGCACAGAGCCCGACGCGGAGCTCGAACTCATGGACCACGAGATCATGACCTGAGCTGAAGTCGGACGCTTAACCAACTGAGCCACCCAGGCGCCCCAAGATTAGTAATTTCTAACATGTTAAGTCTTCCAACTTAAAAATATTGAGGAAACACAAAAGAGTTACTGCACTGTGCCTTCTATAAGAGTCTAACTTAATGTCCTTCTCCTTTGATGAGGCCGTAAGACTAGCCAGATCCAAAAATCATCCTCAAAGGGGTGTTCTATAAAACTGAATAATTATAGCTTCATTTAATCTCATTTATTATAGCTTTGCCATTTATGAGGAATATACTACCTTTACAAATAACTAACAATACTGCGATAATTTATGGTTTCCCCTGTTATAGGGGGACGATGTAGGTTGTTGAGGGTAAAGGTACTACTATTTCTTATTGGAGTATTGTTACTTATGGAGATATCTTGATTTTCTTTTGATGCTTATAATTTTTTACAAAGAAATTTGGTTATCACCGCTTTCCCAAGATTATTATGTGCACAATGAATAGTAAAACGTAACATAGCTGAACCGAGATACATGTGCTATCTGTACTTACTAAGTGACTGGCTCCCACACACCAACTTCCTTGTCTGAGATTAAAGTTCCGCTAAAATTATAAATCAGTTAAGTACATGGAGTTCTTGATCTTTCACAAAACAAGATGTTCAATTTATGATTAAAGGTTTATAAGTGTCCTTAATTGAAATGCTTTCAATTGTACCTAGAACAGCAATAGAGAATTCAGATGCCTTTGAAATGTTTTGGTATATATTCATTCAAAATGGGAACACATAGCATAATTGCATTATGACAGTAAAGCATTATTTCATATCAGTAGTAATAATTGGAGTTTGGAGAATAAAACTAATTGCCCTGCACTTCATTTGGTCTGGAAACATGAGCAAGTATCTTGGCTTTGATTGCTCCTTGGAAGGTGATTAAAATTAGATAATCATTGTGTTCCAAAGGGCAATACAGAAGCACAACTGAGTAAGCCATGAGTGGTGAATGTGAACTCCATTCTGATTGGGGGTTTCAACTATGAAATCCATTAGATTTGCTGCTTTTGTTTGAGCAGCTGTTGATCTGCAAATATATTCAGTGTAAATGTTTATATTAAACATTTAGACACAGTGTGCAGTTTGCATTGTTTTAATCCAATAAAAAGGTATCCACAGCCACCCAGTTTTATATCTGTTTGCTTTATAACGGATCCAAACACATTACCATGAAGATTTTTTGTTTGTTTGTTTGTTTGTTTTCCCCCAAATGAGCGTTGCACGCCTACTTGCAAGAGACAATGAATCGAGTATTTTGGTGAATTGTTGGCATGTTGTCTTTCTGAAATGAAACTAAACCTTAGAAAATATCCCAGTATATTAAATTCAAGAGCCAGTGCCTCTTCTTAGTGGCATAATGGGAAAGTGAAAATTGTCTGGAATTTATTCCAAAGAGACTTACTTAATGGTAACTCCCTAAATATTATGTCATTGGATGGTAAAGTGATGTGCATAGTTTAAGTGTAATTTGTTTTTGTCACTAGAATGTAATATTGTAGCTCTGTATTGCTGACTCCTTTAATATCGGAGATGTATATGGCAGTGGAACAGAAAATAAATACATAGGGGCGCCTGGGTGGCTCAATCGGTTAAGTGTCCACTTCAGCTCAGGTCATGATCTCACGGCATGTGAGTTTGAGCCCTGCATCAGGCTCTGTGCTGATGGCTCAAAGCCTGGAGCCTGCTTTGGATTCTGTGTCTCCTTCTGTCTCTCTGCCCCTTCCCTACTCACACTCTGTCTCTGTCTCTCTCTTTCAAAAATAAATAAACATTAAAAAATAATTAAAAAAAACAAAAATACATAGCCAACACCCTTGTTAATCACCTGTTTATTTTAAAAGTCTTGCTATCACTTTAACTATAATCCTGTTTCAGAATAATAACTTTAGATTTTTTTCAGCGAATGAAGTTTGTTTAATGACTTTATGGGACTCTCCAGTATGCCATGCTTGGGAGTTAGATGGAGCTATGTTAACTTTGTGCTGTTATAACTTATCTAAAGTTCACCTTAAACACTCATGTAAATATAAGGCATGGTTTATACCTTATAGATTTATTGTGAAGTTTGAATGGAACATTGTAAATGACTTCACCATCAATGATGTCTGCATACAGCAAGTGAATAGTGTATAAATACTTCCTTCTGTAGGCAGTTTTAGTATAAGCTGGGAGAAAAGTTTGGTCTGCCTGAGTTCCTATAATTTTCTGTATTCATTGTCACTGAGAGGTAGCGCTGTTTGTTTTTGGGTAAACTAACAGACTGGAAATAATCATTAAAAAATAATAAATAAAAAATAATGAAGAATCAACTGCATAAAGGGCAAAAACACATGATGTTTTAGTTTGTTTTTTGTCACCTTCCAATGCCAATGTCACAGCTAGGACAGGAATAACCAGTATGGAGACAAATGACTTTTGAAATGCCACCAGGTCTGTGGAACAAAAACTTGATGCAGTTTTCTGTTTGCGAGTGACTTTGATCTTATCCCCAGTTGCTGCTGGTATAGACTTAGGGCAGTACCCAGAGGGAGGGAGGGATGGAGGGAGAGGGAGGGATGGTGAACCGTATGTACTTCTTGGGTCTGTCTGTTTTCGGATTATTGTTTCCTAGACCCTTAGTACAAATGTCTCTTTTATTGTTTGGTTAATAGTTTCTGTAAGTGTTTCTTATTGTGTGTGTCATAAGGATCCATAAGTTAAATGAATGACTTCTTAGACAAAACTGTTTTTCAAAAGTTATTTGAATGGTATCACTGATGTACTAAACCTTTAACTCTTAAATAAGTACACATTTCTTCTTGTTTCTCTTTAGAACCCTCCATAAATAGTTGGTAATAGGTGTAATAGAGGTCAAATGAAAAGAAATTAGGATTTTTAACCTTATTATTGAATTAATGGTATATCCCCCATGCTACCATTGAAGTGACACTAACTTTACCATGTACCTGCGAAGAATAATTGGATGAACAGAGTCAAGAGATAATGACGTAACATCTGGCATTCACCTTACTCCTTTGCAGAGCACGTTTGAGGTGCCTTATATCATTTGGTTATTGTTTTATTTCAGTATGTTCAGTGTTGTACTCCAAATCCCACAACCCATTTGCCTTGTAGGAAAGAAAACTGTGTACCTCTTCACAATTTGGCTGAAGCCTAACTTCTAGATTTTTCTCAGGAGAGGATCTTAAAAATGAGTTGATGCACAACTTTGAGAAAGAATATCAGAAAGGAATTTGTCTAAGATTTCAGAAGAGGCATCCCTTAGATAGCACATGTTGAGAGGTACAGTATGCTAAATAGTCAACTGTGTAGGAGGTGGGATGGGAGATGGCTTTCTTAGTTTAGGAAATAGGGGTAAATAGAGGGACAAAGGGCAAAAGGGCACTGGAAGAACTGAAAGGGAGTGTATGTTGCGGAGAGGTTGAGAGATTGCACAAGAGAGAACCACTGAGTGAGGTGACAAGAGTGAGTGATGGCAGGCTAAGACTCAGAGAAGAGAGGAGAGAAGAGGGGGCAAATGGAAAATTAGAGAGGAAAAGAAAGAAAAAGAAGGCAAGGAAAGAAAATGGGAATTGTGTAAATGTGGGAAAGGGTAAGGGATGCAGGGCTAGAACAGAGCATTGTAAGCCATG
This sequence comes from Felis catus, assembly GCF_018350175.1. Lineage (NCBI taxonomy): Eukaryota > Metazoa > Chordata > Mammalia > Carnivora > Felidae > Felis > Felis catus. The sequence goes on from NC_058382.1 coordinate 40,244,850, forward strand.
TTCAAATTTTGAACATCCTGTAAATGTTATGTAAACACTTAGAGTACTAAAGATGACTGTGCCATGATCAAATTTGGGAAGTGTGGTTCCATAAAGGAAAGAGGATGATTTTTCCCTTGAGAAGTTTAAAATCTAATGGAGAGAGGAAGTAGAGAAGAATATAACAAAAACAATGCAGAATGGCATAAACAAGATTATATGATTAAATAAAGGGGGATATCATAATTTCTCGAAAGAAAACCAATCCAAACCTAAAAGAGAAGATGTAAAATAAGTTGATATTGGAGATCAATCTTCAAGAACTAATAACTGTCAGGGGAAATATAAGCAAATATGTCCCAGGCAGAGGAAACAACCTAGGGTGGTTACACTAGAGAAAGGAAGAAAGGAAGGAAAGAATGAAGGAAAGAAGAGAGAGACAGAGAAGGAAGGGAGATTAAGGGAAGGAGGAAAGGAAAGGAAGGAAAGGAATGAAGGGGGAGAAAAGGAAGGGAAGGAAAGAAAGAAGAAAAAGGAAAGAAAGAGAAAGAAAGAAGGGAAGGAAGAAATAACATGGGGAGGATGTGGAGAAATTTGAATACCTGTACTTTGCTGGTGGGAGTAGAATATGGTTCATCTGCTATGGAAAACAGTTTGGCAGTTCATCAAAGAGTTAAACACAAAATTACCACATAATCCAGCAATTCCACTGTTAAGTATAGACTCAAAGTCATTGAAAACAGATACTCAAAGAGGTGCATGCCCATGTCCGTAGTTGTACTACTCATAATAGTCAAAATGTGGGAACTCAAATATCCATCAACAGATGAATAGGTAAACAAATCACAGCATGTACATACAGAGGAATATTATTCAGCCATAAAAAGGGAACAGAATACAGATATATGGCTACAGTATAGATAAATATAAAAAAATATTATACTAGATAAAAGAAGTCAGGCAGAGAAGGTCCTATAGAATGTGATGCCATTTATTTGAAAGGTCTATAATAGGTAAGTCCATAGGGAAGACAGATTGCTGTCTGCAGGGGCTGGAGTGAGAGGGTTAATAGGGAATAATTGTTTAATGGGCATAGTGTTTCCTTTCTGAGTGATGTAAATATGTTGGAGTTAGAGGTAGTATTTGCACGATATTGTGGATATACTAAATGCCACTACATTGTTCACTTTAAATTGTTTATTTTATATTCTATGAATTTTCCCTCAATAATAATAAAAATTAAAAGTTTAAACCTCATGCTTAAAATTATAGGGAACACTGAAAGGAAGAAAGCATAAAGAAACATGAAGAAAAAGAGGAAAAGAGGGAGAAAGGGAGGGGGAAGAGGAAAGGAAAGGAAGAAGGCAGATCGCATATGTGTTTTTGAAAACGACTCTGCTAAGTAAAATTAATAAAGTCTTGAAGGAGAGGTAATGTCTTCTCTGCCCCGGGGTTTAGATATCCTGGAGACAGGTCTGGGAAGAAGTCTGAATCTGAAATGTGTATTTGGTACTCATCAATTTGCAGTGTGGTATTTCAACCTTGCAATCAAAAGGACTGTTCCTTTAAAACATGATTTTATGATGAGCAGTTCAAGTCCACATTTTCTGACTAGCCATCAGTTCTTATAATTATTTTTAGGCTGAAAAGTTTTAGAGAACACGTAAGACCAAAACTCAGAGAAATATCCTTAGGGAGGTCACATTGTATAAAGCATCTCTGCAGAGAGCTGGGTTTCACAGAGTTAGGACACAGCAGAGCCAATTATCCAAAGATTTATGAGCAAATTGGTCTGACTGATAAAGACAGGACATAATCCAATAACAAAATTTTGCTTTCTTTCCCAAACTTTAAAGTGTGTGTGCGTGTGTGTGTGTGTGTGTGTGTGTGTGTGTGTGTGAGAGAGAGAGAGAGAGAGAGATCCTCTTAAAGATATCGATTCTAAGCCTAACCAAGTAATTATAAAATGCTGAATTCTGTGTTTGAAATTACATCCTAGGAAAGAATAAATGAGAAGTCTTCCCTGATGTTTTAGGTACAGACCATGTGATCTGACTGATCAGCTCACACTAAGCAATTGACAGGACAAGGTGGAACAATTTATGTTTCCTATTGGCCAAGTTCTTTCCAAATAGTGTTGGGCATATAAATTGGTGCATCCACTGTAGTAAACATTTCGGAGTTTCCTCAAAAAACTGAAAATAGAAATACCACATGATACAGCAATTCCACTGCTGGTTATTGACCTCAAAAATGAAAACACAAGGGGTACCTGGGTGGCTCAGTCAGTTAAGTGTCATAATTCAGCTCAGGTCATGATCTTGCCATTTGTGAGTTTGAGCCCTGCATCAGGCTCTGTGCTGGTAACCTGCTTCAGATTCTGTGTCTCCTCTCTCTCTCTCTCCATCTTTCAAAAAATGAATAAAAATTAAAAACTTTTAAATGGAAACACTAAATTCAAAAACATATATGCACCCCTGTGTTTATTACAGCATTATTTACAGTAGCCAAGATATGGAACCAACCCAGGTAACCATCTGTAGATGGATGGATCATACACACACACACACACACACACACACACACACACACACACACACACACGGAATATTATTCAACCATAAAAAAGAATGAGATTTTGCCATTTGTGACAACATGGATGGGCCTAGAGGGTATTATAATGCTAAGTGAAATAAGTCAGATAGAGAAAGACAAATATCAAGTGATTTCACTTATATGTGGAATCTAAAACACACACACACACACACACACACAGAAATACCCTCATAAATACTGAGGACGTAGTGGTGGTTGCCAGAAGGAGGCCAGAGGAGGACGGATGAAATTGGTGAAGGGGAGTAAGAGGCATAAACAAACATCCAGTTAAAAAATAAATAAGTCATGGGGCGCCTGGGTGGCTCAGTCAGTTGAGCCTCTGACTTCAGCTCAGGTCATGATCTCACACTCTGTGAGTTTGAGCCCCGCGTTGGTCTCTGTGCTGACAGCTCAGAGCCTGGAGCCTGCTTCAGATTCTGTCTCTGCTTCAGATTCTGTGTGCTCCTCCCCTGCTCATGCTCTGTCTCTGTCTCAAAAATAAATAAAAACATTAAAAAAATTAAAAAAAATAAGTCATGAAGTTGAAAAGTATAGCATAGAGAATATAGTCAATAGTATTCTAATAACATTGTATGGTGACAGATGGTGACTACACTTATGTGGTGAGCATTATGTAATGTAAAGAATTGCCAAATCAGTATGTTGTACGCAAAAAATGAATATAGCATTGTATGTAAACTGTAATTCAAATTAAGAAAAAAAAAGAAAGGAAAACAAATAGTTCTTGGAATAAAGAGTTTAGGGAAGGAAATCTTAGCCAAGCATCTTCTCTCTCCTGGATCTCATTCATGTCTTTGTATCATGAGTATGTGGAAGATAAGTACTTCTCTAACTTATTTTGCATAAGGAATCACTGAGGGAACATGTTTGCATAAGGAATCACTGCGGGCACATTCTTGGGCCTTAAATAAATATACTGTGATCCCAGTAGTACTTGATTCTACTATTACTAGTATGAGAACTACTGGGAAAAGCAAAATGTAAGGTATCTTCCTGCCCAAGAATTTTGTGGTTCAATAATCTTGCTTCCTATGCTAAGGGTATCTGTAACAGCTGTGATGAATCACATCCATAGAATGTTTTGGACATGACCAGTTACACACATAATCATGTTGATTTCCTCTCCAAACAAAAATCATCTACAGTGTCTTTTCTTTAATCACACTATGAAAAACAAAAAGGGCCTAGAGGTAAGTAGTGAATTGAATGAAAACTCTGAGACTTGAGGTTTCTGAGTTAAGATTTTTATAGCTAGGTTTATTTCACCTCTAGTATATAGATATCCCCGCTTTTCAAAAGTTTTCGTTATGCCACTTCATTTTTACGAAAGACCTGTATTAGTACCTGTTTTTGCTAACAACAACACAAATCCAAAGAGGATTTTTGCTTTTACAGAAAAAGGAAAAAGCAAAAAATAATTTATTGTCATTTAATGTCTGGTTTTGCAGAGAGCTGTTATAGAGATGCTTTGAGCAATGAGAGCTGCACTGCTAAGCTCCTTCCCTGGGAACCATGCTCAGCATCTCAGCATCAAGCTGCCATACCTTTGAACTGTGTCTGTGAGCATGTGTGCCTTATCTCAATTTATTTTGTGTGTCTGTTAGCGAGATGTGTCCTAAGGTATCAGAATAGCCTAAGAGAGGTTATTTTTTGGATCTGGGAACCCTCAAAAATTTATCCCTATAAACTAATGGTAAGTGCTTTTTCACTTGATGCCATTTCAGTTTATAAAAGTTTTCATAGGAGTGATCTACTTTCAGATAGCTGGGGAGACCTATATTAAGCTACTGGCACAGATGATTCAAGGATAATAGAGCATCACTCATGATTTGAAGAATACCAAGACCAAACTTGTTAAAGACACAGTTTCAATAAAATGCAATAAGTATAATTATTGAAATAGCGAAATAGTATCTGAGAGGACTAATTAGTTTGTTATAGGAACTGAGAAGTTTTTTTTTTTTTTTTTTGTTTTAAAAATTTTTTTTTAATGTTTATTTTTGAAGGAGAGAGAGAGACAGAGTGTGAGTGGGGGAGGGGCAGATAGAGAGGAAGACACAGAATCGGAAGCAGGCTCTGGTCTCTGAGCTGTCAGCACGGAGCCAGACGCGGGGCTCGAACCCATGAACTGTGAGATCATGACCTGAGCCAAAGTCGGATGCTCAACTGACTGAGCCACCCAGGCTGAGAAGTTTTAATGACAGTATTTAGGTACATGAAATATTTTATTTACTTAAAGTGTGCCATTCAGATGATAATACAGTAGATACTGGTTGGATTTGGATAGATCAAAAATGCATTTGCAGAGATCTACATTTTATACTAAATTATATGGACTAGGATTTGTGCATGTGAATAAATACTTCTGTAAGACTTGCATGTTGGCCGGGGCGCCTGGGTGGCGCAGTTGGTTAAGCATCCGACTTCAGCCAGGTCACGATCTCGCGGTCCGTGAGTTTGAGCCCCGCATCGGGCTCTGGGCTGATGGCTCAGAGCCTGGAGCCTATTTCCGATTCTGTGTCTCCCTCTCTCTCTGCTCCTCCCCCGTTCATGCTCTGTGTCTCTCTGTCTCAAAAATAAATAAACGTTAAAAAAAAAAAATAAAAAAAAAAAGACTTGCATGTTGGAAAGTCAGACAACCTAGTATTTAATGTCAAGCATGTAATTGACTCTAAGCAGTAAGTTCCTGACTCACCTTGGGGCAGCTAACTGACTAGGGGACAGGAAATAAGATGGCTATGCTAAGGGAACGTAGAATATATTGAAGGGTGTCTATATGTCAGACATTTTGATACCCTCTTATAATCCACCTGTGTAGGATGGTGGGGATCCACTTAAAGCCGGAAAGAAAAACAATTATGGTAACTAGTGTTAATCGAGGGTCATGCTGTGGCAGGCACTGTTCTGAACACTGTTCATATATTATCTGATATTCTAAACTACACTGTGAAGCGAGTGCCATCATTGTATCTGATTTGCTGCTCTAGAAACTGGGTTTAAGAGGTTAAGCATTTGCCCAAGGTCACACAGCTGGCAGCAGAACCAGATGTAAACTACATTTGTATGATGCCAAATTTTTTTGTTCCTTGCCTTGACCATTCCATGGTACTGCTTTTTAGCAAGCATTGAACTCTAAGACATAGTCTAGATGCAGATATTGCATCTGTTTACCATTTTTGAGCTTCTTATGAGATCAGAAAAAGAAACCACGATGGAAAAGAAAGCAAGCTAATTAATAGTTTTCTCCTGTCAGACAAAGACAGGACCATAGAGTCTTTTACTTGCACTAAGAATCCCAGTGCCCCTTTGAATGCTTCCTCTATCAATTCACAGCATGAAAACAATCAAATTACAGTCTTTGAAAGAAAGGTAAATCCAGCCAGGAGATTGATGTTTTTTAAATGAGCAGAATTTGCTGAGCTAGCCTACAGAAAGTGCCACGTTATTGGACAGTTGTAGCTGTAAAAGAGGAAAGGGTATCATCCAGACATGTGTCCTAGTGAGATGTCTTTAAAATAGAGGCAAGCTGTTCAGCTTCCAAACTCTGAGGCTGGCCATTGTCCAAAAAACTGAATCAACCCCCACATAGGTATGATGGCTAGGAGATCATGAAGCATACAGAATTATATGCCTTTTTATCAGATTTGCTCATTTAGAGATCACTTTTATAGCCCGATCCATTGCTACTATAAGAGAAAAACTATTTTTTCACAACACATGTTTCATGACAGCTCTTTTATGAATATTAGTACTATAAATAACAGAAAATATTTATGAAATATTGAGAGGGAGTAGTAACCTGTCAATGGCAGATTGATTGTGTCATATTAAGGGTTAACTACAGTTGACACATTCCAGAATGCCTGTAGGAATTCAAAAGACTTGAAGGAATACCTAGTTGGATGGTCCCATTTTACAGCTGGAGATCATGAAAGATACATAACTTTGCCAAAGTCAATGAGAAAATTGGTGGCAGGGTCTCAATTAAAATCCATGCTTTCTAAATCTCATCCAGTAATGTTTCTGATTCAGTATGATGATCTAGTTTTTCTCTCATTTACATTTATAAAAGGTTTATATGATGCTCAGTGTATAATTCAGAGATCAGTTACCTCAAACAGTCCTTTGATATTGAACCAAAACAGGATTGGAGTGTTACCTCCCTTTCGAAGAATTTATGTCTCTGTCTATCTCTGAAAATTTATGGATTTGATTGAATTTTTCCTTCACATTCATCCTTCTAATTTCTTTCTTCAACTGAATGAGAGAAATTCTTTTTTTTTGTACGTAACTGTCCCATTTTTAGCACTGCTTTGCTCCTCAAGAAAGCAACTCTGTTCTTTACCCCTAATGATTCTGCCATTGAGTACTTTGTGTGTAAGGACCTTCTCTTGAAGGTTTGGGAACATTAGAATCAGTTTATATTACAAGACTAAAAATGTAAAAACAAAATAATAGACATTCCTGTTTCTAATATTTTGAGACCACCTGGCCCTGGAAAATTTTTACTCGTCGTCTAAGTCTATTGGCTCCAGACTTCCAAAATGCTAATTTGCTTCTTTTCTTGTCAGATTCCTCTCTTGTTTTTCTTCTGTCTATAGCAGACACTGATTGCACAATTTCCTTATGCAGGCAGGCTTTTTTCTTTGGCGAGTGTGTGTGTGTGTGTGTGTGTGTGTGTGTGTGTGTGTGTGTGTGTTGCCTATGGCCAGGGTACTCCATCATGAAGAGTAAATTGTTTTTTCAAGGTAGTTTGCATAAATGGAGGCATCCTGATGCTCTATTTGCTACTGTGATACCACAATGCTTCCCTTTGTATGGCATACCACTCAAGCTCTGACTGAAGTAATCCTCCGTTTGGATAGGACAGATATTTAGGAAGGGTTTGCTCCTATCATGTTGATCTAACTTGTGTATCCCTATAAAATCTAAATCCCATATTTATTTTTCTACTGTTGCTCATCCACAAGGAGAATGAGCTTTATAAAAGAGGGAACCAGGAGGGCTGGAATACATTGCTTCCACCCAATAAAAGCCAACTGAAATGTCCAAAGGAAATACAATAAGGGTAAACTTGGTTACATACTGAAAAGAAGGAAGAAAGCCATCAGATGCCATATACCTTGAGGTCTCCCTGTTAGATATGCCTCATATGGTATGACCATCTGGAAAAAATAATATGTTAACTACCAATATTAACTCCCATTAATTTTTTTTTTTTTTTTTTTTTTTTTGGTCTAAGTGATTAAATGAAGAATTTCTTAAGGGACTGTCTTCCACAATTTCCCACACATCCAGAGTTTAATTGATACAGGCCAATGTTAGATGCAATCCCTAAAAGAGGAGATGTCTAAAATTAGTTTTTCCTTTTTCCGTGCCTATCAGCCAGACACAGAGGCTGCCTCAAATCACTTTGGCTGTGAGACAGAACATACATAATAAATGCATAAAATATATATCCATTTATGCACTCCTACACTCTTTTACTCAGTGATTTGTACCTCCTAAGTGCAAAATGTTCGCCCTCAAGGGATTGGTAGCAGCTTGTTATATTTGAAAGTCCAGGTCTGGAATGTCATGGTCTGGTACTTAAATAATCCTTAAGATTATTTTCTACCTTTAACTTTGTAAACTTCTTCAAAATCAGGAGATAAAAATGTATCCAGAAAGCCAAACTTAAATGGGGCAATATGAGTGTGTCAAGTTGCAAAGCCTAGAATATATGGAATGAGGAACTTTAAGGGAGGATATGGGCATCCAAATGTGTTTCTGGCTTTTGATGTGATAGGAAATATGGGATTTCGGGGCATAGGCTAAGAGAGAAGAATGAGAGTTGTATATAAACATCTATATTACCAAAAAGGTGGATGGGTGGATAGATGGCTAAAAAGAAAAATGTTAGGGGTGACTGGGTGGCTCAGTTGGCTAAGCATCCAACTTCCGCTCAGGTCATGATCTCGTGGTTCACGAGTTCGAGCCCCAGGTCCAGCTCTGTGCTGACAGCTCAGAGCCTAGAGCCTGCTTCAGATTTTGTGTCTCCCTCTCTCTCTCTGCCCTCCCCCTGCTCATGCCCTGCCTCTCTTTCAAAAATAAATAAACATTAGAAAAGAAAAGAAAAGAAAAATGATGGATGGGTGATTGGAAGGACAAAAAGGAAGATAGAAAAATGTATGGATGTATGCAAAAATAGCTAAATAGATATTTACTCCTACTGGGATTTTAAATAAATGAACTTCACTTGTTCTACTTGAATTTAAGAGAAAAAAATCTGAAGAAAAACTAAAAGTATTGCTACACTTAAGATTTTTTTTTCACATTAAGGAATCTAATTTATTTAAAAATCCCTAAGAAATTAAGAAAATACATTATTAAAATCATTAAGAGGTTAGACTCATTATTTTCCCTACATGTTTAAGGCAGCATGGATTGACTCCCTTTTATGCAAATAAGATAATTAGCACTCTGAAACATTTTACCCACATCCCATTTTTTATTGCTAATTATATTAGTGTTACTTTGTTAAGGATTACACAAAGTACATTCTGTTCTGAATCGATTATTTTGCAGTTGTTGAGACAGTTTTATAAACGGATTAAAATGAATGCCAGTTTTTATTATGGAATATTTAAAAAAAAACATGAAAGGAGAGAGAATAGTAAAGGAAGCACATTATTAGTTTGAAACAAATCCCATACATCATACCAAATTTAACATATTGACATGTGTTGCTTTGGAATTAGAGAGGAGTCAGAAATTCAGCCTCTAAATTGGCAGCACCGTGAAAGACTTTGCCCTGTAGTGAAATTTGGCAAAGTGCTGTCACAGCTGGGTGTGGGGTGCTATTGGCATCTAGTGGGTAGAGGCAGGGTTGCTGCTAAAGAGGACAGCACCTACAACAAAGAATTTTCTGGCTCCAAATATCAGTGATACTAAGTTTGAAAAACCACCCTCTGATGCGATGCATCGTGCAGTGCACAAATTTCCAAATTATTTTCTGTGTCTGGTTTTCCAGAGTAACTTCAACACTTCTATCTCTTCCTGGGAGGTAGAAACTTACACTTCCTCTGATAATTCCTCAAAGGACTTGGTTTTCCAAACACCGTCACCATTTTGCTATCTGTCTTCTGAATGCCAAGCAGATTTGGCTCAGACATCCAGAATGGATGAGTTTCCTCTGACTTAAATAGTTTTCTTTCTAATTCATTCCTGGAAATCGACATTTGAAGTTTCTGAACCAGAAGTAGGCCTGGAATAGAACCAATCTTTTGGAAGACCTTTGATTAAGACTCTAGTTTTTGGGGCGCCTGGGTGGCTCAGTTGGTTAAGCGTCTGACTTCAGCTCAGGTCATGATCTCATGGTTCGTGAGTTTGAGCCCCATGTCGGGCTCTGTGTTGACAGCTTGGAGCCTGGAGCCTGCTTCAGATTCTGTGTCTCGCTCTCTCTCTGGCCCTTCCCCTCTTGAGTTCTGTCTCTTTCTCAAAAATAAATAAACATTAAAAAATAAAAAAGTCTCATTTTTGCTGCCTGTTTGCCTTGGTATTAAATACCATAAACTTAGTTGTCTGCGTTCCAATGATGCAAATTATTCTTTTTTGGATAATGTACAATTTTTTTTTAAGTTTATTTTGAGAGAGAGAGAGAGAGCAAGTGAGCAAGCAGGGGACCGGCAGAGATAGAGGGAGAGAGAGAATCCCAAGCAGGCTCTGCACTGTCGGCCCCTGGCCTTATGCAGGGCTCCATCCTACGAACTGTGAGATCATGACCTGAGCAGAAGCCAAAAGCCAGACACTTAACCTCCTGATACACCCAGGCACCAGTGCATAGTGTATAATTTTTGAGATATTGAAAAACATATTTACATTATATTGGGAAAAATATGCCTGGGTTAAAATCTTCATGCTTCTATTATTTGACGGTATAATTAATATATTTATGAATAATTTCTTTGTTTAGCTAAAAATAGATTTTAGCAAAATTTGTAAATATACCAAGAATGTAAAAACTTTGTCATCAAGCCATTCAAGTTGGCGTTTTTCAGTGCTACTTCTGAGAAGTCAGTAGCTGCTTATACTCATACAGAAAGGTATATGTAGAGGCCCTACTTTTAAAACAAGAACAAGTTAAAAATCAAGACAAAGGATGAAAAACATATTGATGTGGATAATGAATGAGAATAATTGAACAGGATTTTTTTTAAGAAACTCAAAATATATGGTTGGTGTTTTCAGAATAGATCCCGAAGAAAGATGTGGGCTCTAAAGTTAAGAACTCCTTATAGCTAAAATTCCAACATTACCCTTAACTTCAGTTTCTTCATCTATAAAATGGCCATACTAAATCAGGTCCAGATTCAAAGGGTTATGCTAAGGAATATTTTAAGTAATGAATGTGAAACTCTTTGTATAGTCCTTGTCACTTAGGAAACCCCAAATAAATCCTAGCTGTGATTACTATCATTAATCATTGCTATAATCTAATCCGATCACACTACCCTGTCTCTTTCAGGCGAAGTTAATGAGTTTTAGTGGGATGAAATTTTTTCAAAGGAGAAAATTCAGTAACTTGTATAATCAATAATAAAACTCTTCTGCCACTGAGTCCATCTGCTTTGCCTGATTTTGAAACTAAAATTGTTAGCAAATCTATTATTTTTAAAGCTAGAAGCTTCTATGGGATACCTTACAGAAAAAACTAGGGAGGCACTTACTGAGTGCCTTAAATAAGAAGTTAGCAAAACTCTACGTGCCAGAAATAAGTTGTTTGGCTCTTAGTTTAGTTCTCAGGGTCTCATTTCTTGGTCCCTTCATTTCATCTGTCTCTGATTTTATTACTTCATTTCAGGGGTCTGCACTCCTTGGCTGGTGGAAACATCCCAGAAAGACATACATGAATGAATCTTGACTTCACATCTCACTTATTCCCTCCTATTCTTAATTAGATCTGAACCTTAACTACCTCTCCAGCACAGAAACCCTATATACTCTGTATTTTCTCTTGTATTATCCTTGTGCGTAGCCAATAACCTAGAACAAGACCTGAGGTAAGCTTAGAAACATTTTGTTCAAGACCACCCAGAGACTGACAATTGGAGATTATATTGGTTACTCTCTCTGTGCTTCTCTTCTGCTTATTTTATTTACTTTAAGTGTTCAGTTACTTATTCCTAAACAATTAAACATTGATTAGGGAGATCCCAGTTACCTCTGACAAACTTAGTCAACATTTGTATGTATTTATGGTAATTGCCTTCTCTCCCGCATAGCACTAGAGCAGGAGAAATTGTTTTCACTCATCTTCACTAATTTATTCTTTAACTCACTTGTGTATTGAGTGATTCTGGAATTTATTTAATGTGCACATTGAGTAGCTGCGACATGCCAGGAAACTATGCAAGCCCCTCCAAATGTAAAGATAAGCAATAAGATGATTGATCTTTTGATGCTATAAGGACATAGTGGAGGATAAAACAATGTCTTTGTAGGGGAGTGAATGGAGGCTTTATAAAGAAAGTAGTTCCGCTGATGCTCAAAGGCTTACTAGAAATGTGCCAGGATCGAAACAGGAGTGGCTATTGCACACAAGTAGAATAGCATACAGATAATCAAGAAGAAATGGGGAGCTCTGAAGTCCAACTGGTATTTTATAACCTTCTGTTTCAAATCTGTCTCACAAAAGACTGCACAAATGTTCTTGACATCTGTCACTCTAAATGCCTCTATGACACTTAAACACCCTAGATTTGTAACCAGGGAAACTCTTTTCTTAGTCCAAACAGAATTTAGAACCCTTTTCAGCAAACTCTAGAGAAGAGAAATATCATATATACCTCACCTAAGTTTTAGTGATCTTATTCCCTCTTTCATTACCATGGCCACTGGTAATGCCAGAAAATGGAGCAAAAGGCATTGACTATTTGCATACAGGAAATTCATCCAGCCTCCAGGCAATAGTTGACTCCTTCACTCCACCTGGGCTTGATAATAGTTGAATCACTGTGGTATCCTACATCTGGATTGTCAATAAATGGGAAGCCAATGTCATTTTTAGTTTAAGGAAAACCAAAGAAAACAACTTTCTGTGTCTGCAGAAACATTAATCAGATCCTAACAAATAAACAACGAGAGTCACTATGCTCAAAATTAATACAACAGCTTTCTCACTTTGTTTTCCTATGTTCCAAGACTTGAATGTCAGCTCTGTCAGCAACTATGACAGTATGGCAGTGTGACAAGAGGGTGACATTAGTCAGGCTGCTAACAGTATAATGATGCTAACCCAAGCTAGACCTAGTCTTCTATTGTATATGCAGTTCCTTCTGTAGTAGGTATCCTTTTGGTAAAATGTTACAGATATTTTCTTATTTAAGTTATTAATGGCTGGAGTTTTTCATATTTTAGTAGTTAACATTTAAGAGAAAAAAATAAATGAAAAATATCGAGTTAGTATGGGAGAGTTTGTTAGGTACTTCAATTGAAACACAGTTCCTTCAGGATCTCTGTAGTCTAAAAATATATTTGATGCAGATAGAACACTGAGAATATTTTAGGACTGCCAGAGTATAAAATACAAAGGAGGAAATGCATGGGGGTGATAATAGAAAAACACGAACCAGATTATGAAGTGTTTGTTAAAGGAATCAGAGGAGTTGGGTTTTTTTCCGTTAGCCAACAGGAAACCTTGAAGTAACTTTGGGCAAAGGAAGTACAAGATTAGATGTATTTTGTTATAAAATTTTAATCTAGTAGCAGAATTTCAATGGATGAGTCTGGAATAGGGAAGATGGTTAAGGAACTATTTGAACAAGGGCATTTGCCATGAGTTGGAGAATGGACACAAGGCATATTGAAGAGTTGAATGCAGTTAAATTACCAAATTAATGACTGATGAGCCAGTAGGCTAAAAATAGAAAGTTACTTGAGGAGTATTCCTCTAAATGCAAAACTTAAACCATTCTCTGCCTCCAAATGCCATTCCCACCATTTCAGAAAATACTCAGTTACTGCATACAGTGCCTGTCTTCCCTTTATTCCGAGACAGCACTGGTGTGGTTATTTATAAGTCTCCACATCTGGGAAACTAATTTGTTTGTGGACTGCTGCAGTTCCACAGAGTAGCTAGCTATCACTCAGCAGCACCAAATTCATTCAACCCTGATAATTAAATTAAATATCTACCGACATCAAAGAGACGGCAGAAACTTATTAACAATACCAAAAAGTTTTCTAGGCCCCTGAAGAAAGCCACAATGCATTACCATAGATACAGATGACATATTCTGTAGTGGAGTGATGGTCAAATTAATATTCTACTCATATTTTAATGTGTCTGTAGTGTAGTCTAGCGGAATATGGTCTCACAAGTGGAGTAACACATTGGCGGCTCAATATAATAGGACTGACGTTACTATGGAGTTCAATATTACATGGGCATGACCTTACTGAAGAAGATTTAATTACTTGAAATACCAGAAGAAAGACACCATAACAATATCATCGCAAAGGTCTTTAGAAAGAAGAGCTTGAGTGTCATGGCTGCTGACTTCCACACATTCATTTTATTTTATTTTTTAATTCTGCATTAATTTTCTGAGTTAAGGGCATCACCATCAATTTTTCTACAGGCTACAAGTCTTAGAATCGTTCCATCTCTTAAACATTTTTTTCCATTCTCTCTTTTTAAAATATTGCCTACACTTTAAAACATAATAAGCCCTACAAAGTAGTCTCCCTGCCACGCATAAGCCACAATATGTGTCATCTCTACAACTGAATCAGTCCTTCATCTAGCCTTCCTATGATGAGACAAAGGTGTGTGTGTGTGTGTGTGTGTGTGTGTGTGTGTGTGTGTGTGTGAGAGAGAGAGAGAGAGAGAGAGAGAGAGAGAGAGCGCGAGAGAGAGCGAGCAAACCAAAGATAGACTTGTGGCCTGTTTGGCTCTGTGCTTTTATAATACATTAGCATATTTTACTTTTCCATACCTTACTCTCCTTATTTATTATTTACCTTATTTCCTTATGCATGTTTCAAAGTGCTGGAAGTCAGCATGCATAGATTATTTATTATGGCTATACAGTACTTATTGTATAGATGCACCATGATTTATTTAAATAGTACTATATTGATGACTAGTTAGGTTACATACAGTCTGTTATGAGCTGAAGTGTCTTCCCAAAGTTCACATGCTGAAGCCCTAACACCCAGGACCTCAGAATGTTACTGTATTTGGAGACAGGGGCTTTAAAGAGGCAGTTCAGTTAAAATGAAGAGGGATTTTAGACCTATAGAGGGACACAAGGAACCCAGAGGCAAGACCATGTGGGGGCACACTGAGAAGGCAGTCATCTGTAAGTCAAAGAGAGAGACTTCAGAAGAAACCAAACCTCTGTCATCTTGATCTTGGACCTCTGGCCTTCAAAACTGAGACGATGAATTTATATTGTTTAAGCAACTCTGTGGTGTTTTCTTATGGCAACCCTAGCAAAATAATACACAGTCTCTTGCCTTTACAAACATACAGAAATTAATGATCTGTGTGAGGTTTTCAATACATATCTGTGCATTAGATACATAAGATCTATTGCCTCCATGTAACTTAATGTTGATACTTATCATACCTGCACGAGAAAAAGTTTATCTTTATAAATAGGTGGGGAAATGGTATCTTGTTTCTTGGTTTAGTTTTTATTCCTTTAATTTTGAGTTGGTGTATATAACTTTTCATATTACCAACAACAAACACAGGACACTTTCCTAACTTTCTGATTGGTTTCAGCTTTATTTTTCTGTTGGTATATTTGTATTTCAAAACAGAAATGCTGAATTTTTATGTAGCCGTTGTCAGTCTTTATTGAGTGACTTTAGGGATGTATTTCTTACTTAGGAAAATCTCTATTTGTAATGAAGAACATAATTTACAATTATTTTAGTAATATTTTGATTTTTAGTTAAATATAAATCCATGATTAATCTGGAATTTATTGGGTATAAAAGATGAATGGATATGAGTTGACAATTTTAAATAATATAATTAATTGATCAGGTTGTAATCTAATAAGTAATTTTAATGTGTCAATAATTAACTGTTAGTTACTGATTAATTAAAGGTAACAAAATAGCCAACTAGCATATGTATGTGTACATATATAATAGTTTTTAAATCTCTTTTATTACTTAACAAGGTGTGTTCTTATTTTTTCCATGTTTATCTCACTATTCCTACATGCTTATCATTTAGAAGCAGCTTGTTTATTTCTGATTACCAAGTCCTGCTGATAACTATTCTACAATCGTGTTAAAGTTTTAGATTGATTTAAGGAGAGTTCATTTCTTTGAAACATTGAGTTTTACCCCGAAATAATGATCATTTTTTTTTACATATTTGAGTATTCCTTTTTGGCATCACATAAGTCTTTCACTTTTTACTCACAACTGTAATATATTTTCATAGGAGGTTAAATAAGATGTCTTCATCCTCACTATGTTATTCTTTGTTTTTTATTTAAGAAACTGATTTTTTGCATGCTAATTTTATATCTAGTCCTCTGAGTTAACTCCCTTAAATTTTTAGTATTTTCTTTTTCATTTGATTCTCTTGAATTCATTAGACATGCCACTAAAACCAAACCGAACAACAACAAAAAACTTCCTTTAACCTTGTGGCATTCACTTTTTTTTCATTTCAATTCACTCTTTCAGTTTTGCACCAACTACTTTTTCCTACCTTGACTTCTATTGCTTCAGTCCCTGTGATGGCCAAGGTTCTAGGTCTCCTGTTTTTTTTGTACTGCCTGTTTTTTCACAATTGCTCTTCACTGTGCTCTCAGCCCCAATCTCTTAACACTCAATAGTCATAATGGAGTCA